>NC_091181.1:42526041-42631041 GCF_040958095.1 Procambarus clarkii | reverse complement strand
CTTACAGGGCGGGGTGATGCCCCATATTTCAGTAACGAAAAACAGACTTATTGGATTTATCAAGGTTATACAAACATGCAATTGACCAGTCAACACACTTTAATAACTCAATATACCTATGTCTGAGTGTCGGGTGCCGTCTGACAAGTTGCCAGACAAGATAACTCTCTTGTCGAGTTTAGGCCCTATATTATATGTCACAGCTTTGCTGTTTATTTTTCTGTTAGCATTGCTAATTGATTATATCCTTAATTGCGTTTGCAGTAGGATGATAAGTAGTTGATGGTGGAGGAGGAGGCGGCATCATTCGGTGTGCTCCACTCTACACTCTTATTTAGATAAAGTACTAGGAATTTTTCCTTATAGATATGGTCCACGTACTCCCCCAGTTCTAGAGAGTAATCACTGGTGATAAAGATAATTTATTATAGTGTCCTTTACAGAATAATGTTAGCAAGGCACCGTCACATGTTTTCACTCTGTAAACAACGCTTTCTGCCTCGGGGCACCCCTTAGGTTGCTTCCCTGCCGAGTTGGCTTCGCCCTCTTCCCTATACAGGGTAGCTTTCAAGGTATATTGATTGATTATTTTTACTGTCTGGACATAGGACTGAGATCAGATGTGATTATAAAAATAATTACATATAATATTAAAAGATTATTTGTAGTACTTGATAGTACTATTGATTTGATTTAATTTAAGGATTTGATTTAATCCTCAAAGGAAATCGATTGATTGTTCCAATAGTTTAGTAATTAAGAAATTTTTCTAGAAGCTTCTAGATCCTTGAGAAATCATGCACAGTCACATAGGCATTAAGGGACCTATGGTATACGTGATCATAGTTGGCATTGTCATGCAGGATCCAGATGTAGGATATAATGAAACTGTAGTGATTCTGATATGATTTTGATATGTAGATATGATACATTTTTTAGATAATAATATAGATATAGTGGGTAAATTTCCCACAGATAGGGCCTCTTACTCACGGTGCTGGAATGATAGGTCCTCTTACTCACAGTACTGGGATGACAAGTCCTCTTACTCACAGTACTGGGATGACAAGTCCTCTTACTCACAGTACTGGGATGACAAGTCCTCTTACTCACAGTACTGGGATGACAAGTCCTCTTACTCACAGTACTGGGATGACAAGTCCTCTTACTCACAGTACTGGGATGACAAGTCCTCTTACTCACAGTACTGGGATGACAAGTCTTCTTACTCACAGTACTGGGATGACAAGTCCTCTTACTCACAGTACTGGGATGACAAGTCCTCTTACTCACAGTACTGGGATGACAAGTCCTCTTACTCACAGTACTGGGATGACAGGTCCTCTTACTCACAGTACTGGAATGATAGGCTCTATCCATCAGACACAGTGTGGGAAAGAGAGGCTCTATCCATCAGACACAGTGTGGGAAAGAGAGGCTCTATCCATCAGACACAGTGTGGGAAAGATAGGATCTATCCATCAGTCACAGTGCAGGAAAGATATAGGCTCCATCTAGGACGTATGTTTCCTCTTCTCAGCGGAACTCGTGCCTCCTGGGCCACTGTGGTCGTGGGAAGAACAGGCGGGAAGACGCTCCTCGTCATCTCGTTGAGTGGAGAGATTAAGCTCCGGAGCTTCTCCCGAACGACACATTCTGTAAAAAGGATGGAGCCATATCTTCCCTCGTGACGGGGAAGTCGACGTCGTCATCTCGTTTCTCCTCTCCGGCCAAGAGGAACGCGCAAGAAAAAACTCCATCCTGTTTTCTTCGTGACGATTTAGTGAGATGTGATTTTCTTTTTTCCGTTTCTTTGAAAGATTCTCTTTGAGGAAACTCTTTGTGCAACGTAGTAAAAACCTTCGCAGAGAAGAATTTACACAATCTGTTTAATTATATAAATGACCTGGTTATCTGCCATAAGGAACGTAAGTATTTTTAGCATTAAAGTCTATATGCGTAGCGGAGATGGCGACAGTAGAGCGGAAGGCTCTCACCCCACTCTTCACACCCTCCGGTTTATATAACAAGTTGCCGAAATAGTTGTGGTTAAACAATCACCTAATTGATTAACAACGTAGGAATTTAACAGGGCTGACCTTTAGGGTCTGATCCTCAGGCCTCACCTTCAGGCCTCACCTTCAGGGCTCACCTTCAGGGCTCACCTTCAGGGCTCTCCTTCAGAGCTCTCCTTCAGGGCTCACCCTCAGGGCTCTCCTTCAGGGCTGACCTTCAGGGCTGACCTTCAGGGCTCTCCTTCAGGGCTCTCCTTCAGGGCTCTCCTTCAGGGCTCTCCTTCAGGGCTGACCTTCAGGGCTCTCCTTCAGGGCTCTCCTTCAGGGCTCTCCTTCAGGGCTCTCCTTCAAGGCTGACCTTCAGGGCTCTCCTTCAGGGCTCTCCTTCAGGGCTCTCCTTCAGGGCTGACCTTCAGGGCTCTCCTTCAGGGCTCTCCTTCAGGGCTCTCCTTCAGGGCTCTCCTTCAGGGCTCTCCTTCAGGGCTCTCCTTCAGGGCTGACCTTCAGGGCTCTCCTTCAGGGCTCTCCTTCAGGGCTCTCCTTCAGGGCTGACCTTCAGGGCTGACCTTCAGGGCTCTCCTTCAGGGCTCTCCTTCAGGGCTCTCCTTCAGGGCTGACCTTCAGGGCTCTCCTTCAGGGCTCTCCTTCAGGGCTGACCTTCAGGGCTCTCCTTCAGGGCTCTCCTTCAGGGCTCACCTTCAGGGCTCTCCTTCAGGGCTCTCCTTCAGGGCTGACCTTCAACGGCACACCTTCACATCTCTCCTTCAGGGCTCTCCTTCAGGGCTGACCTTCAGGGCTCTCCTTCAGGGCTCTCCTTCAGGGCTCACCTTCAGGGCTCTCCTTCAGGGCTCTCCTTCAGGGCTGACCTTCAACGGCACACCTTCACATCTCTCCTTCAGGGCTGACCTACAGGGCTGACCTTCACGGCTCACCTTAAGAGCTGTCTTTTAGGGCTCACTTTCAGGACTCACCTTCGAGGCTCACCTTCAGGATTGACCTTCAAGGCTCACCTTCAGGGCTGACCTTCAGGGCTCACCCAGAGAGCTCGGCAGACGTTCATGATAGGCTGAACATCACACTAATAAACTTGGATCAATAGCTCTAATTACCTCCTTTCACTCCAGCAGATGGACGATGACGACAAGTAACTCCAGGGAGCAGCGCCACCCTCGCCTCACCCTTGTTAGATCCCTCTCCCTAGTTACCCCCTGTGTCTTCCCTCTCCACCCTTCTCCCTGGCTCCCCACTCACAACTCCTGCCATATTAATCAGTCCCATTCTCTTGTCCATTTAATACGCAGCTTTTAAAGAAACATTTCCTTTTGTCTATGCTCATAAAATTTTTTAAAGGATAGATGGTTCAGGACGTAATTAGTGACAGATGGAAGGGAACAACAGTAAAGAAGAGGGGATTGAAAGGGAAGGAAAGGGATGAATCTAGAGACGCTGATAATGACAATTAATTGTTTGATACAAGTGTCAGAGATACAACAGCTTACTGCGAGTCCTCAGTCGTGGAATATCTTATTGTGGAGTCCGACCATATTGACGCAGTGAGCGGAAATGATGGCACTGTTCGCTCAGGATGTGTCCGGCTAGAGAGAGAGTTGTAACGGAGTGTGTCTCACTCATGCGTTAAATGATGGCAGTATTGTGACCGATTATATCTGGCTCGTGTGTAAATGATAAGAGTATTGTGACAGGAATAAAGTTCAATCAAATCTATAAATAAATATTTATGAACACAGAATGTTTTATCATTTAGCAAACTGAGTTCTATTCCACCTCGATAATGCCAGAAGCAGGAAATTGACTGTTGCTAGCTATTGTGTATGGTATGCTGCTATTGTGTGAGGTATGCTGCTATTGTGTGAGGTATGCTGCTATTGTGTGAGGTATGCTGCTATTGTGTGAGGTATGCTGCTATTGTGTGAGGTATGCTGCTATTGTGTGAGGTATGCTGCTATTGTGTGAGGTATGCTGTTGTGTGTGAGGTATGCTGCTATTGTGTGAGGTATGCTGTTGTGTGTGAGGTATGCTGCTATTGTGTGAGGTATGCTGCTATTGTGTGAGGTATGCTGTTGTGTGTGAGGTATGCTGCTATTGTGTGAGGTATGCTGTTGTGTGTGAGGTATGCTGCTATTGTGTATGGTATGCTGCTATTGTGTGAGGTATGCTGCTATTGTGTGAGGTATGCTGCTATTATGTGTGGTATACTGTTGTGTGTGGTATGCTGCTATTGTGTATGGTATGCTGCTATTGTGTGAGGTATGCTGCTATTGTGTGTGGTATACTGTTGTGTGTGGTATGCTGCTATTGTGTATGGTATGCTGCTATTGTGTGAGGTATGCTGCTATTGTGTGTGGTATGCTGCTATTGTGTGTGGTATACTGTTGTGTGTGGTATGCTGCTATTGTGTATGGTATGCTGCTATTGTGTGAGGTATGCTGCTATTGTGTGTGGTATGCTGCTATTGTGTGAGGTATGCTGCTATTGTGTGTGGTATGCTGCTATTGTGTGTGGTATACTGTTGTGTGTGGTATGCTGCTATTGTGTATGGTATGCTGCTATTGTGTGAGGTATGCTGCTATTGTGTGTGGTATACTGTTGTGTGTGGTATGCTGCTATTGTGTATGGTATGCTGCTATTGTGTGAGGTATGCTGCTATTGTGTGTGGTATACTGTTGTGTGTGGTATGCTGCTATTGTGTATGGTATGCTGCTATTGTGTGAGGTATGCTGCTATTGTGTGTGGTATACTGTTGTGTGTGGTATGCTGCTATTGTGTATGGTATGCTGCTATTGTGTGTGGTATGCTGTTGTGTGTGGTATGCTGTTGTGTGTGGTATGCTGCTGTTGTGTGTGGTTTGCTGCTATCGTGTATGGTATGCTGCTATCGTGTATGGTATGCTGCGATGGTGTATGGTATGCTGCTATTGTGTATGGTATACTGCTATCGTGTGTGGTATGCTGCTATTGTATGTGGTATGCTTCTGTTGTGTATGGTATGCTGCTATTGTGTATGGTATGCTGCTATTGTGTGTTGTATGCTGCTGTGTGTGGTATGCTGCTATTGTGTGAGGTATGCTGATGCTGTGTGTGGTATGCTACTATTGTGTATGGTATGCTGCGTGTGTGGTATGCTGCTGCTGCTGTGTGTGGTATCCTGCTATGGTGTACGGCATGCTGCTATTGTGTATGGTATGCTGCTATTGTATATGGTATGCTGCTATTGTGCGTGGGTATGCTGCTATTGTGTGTGGGTATGCTGCTATTGTGTATGGGTATGCTGCTATTGTGTATGGATATGCTGCTATTGTGTATGGGTATGCTGCTATTGTGTGTGGGTATGCTGCTATTGTGTGTGTTGTATATGCTGCTATTGTGTGTGGTATTCTGTTAGTATAGTGTGTATTCTACTACCTGTATTGCGTTGGTATGCTTCTAACTACTCAGTGTGGGAATGATACTATTGTATATGTGTATACTGCTAGCCGTTGTCTTCGGATATGGCACTATGTGTAGTGTGTGGCGTTGGTATGCTCCTAGCTATTGTGCTTTCGCATATCTCAATAGGTATTGTGCTTGTGCCTCCTGCTAGTATATGTGCGTTGTCGCATGTTGTTGGCTATTATGCTGGGGGCGTGACATTAACTATTGAGAGACGATATGTTGAGGGGTGTTGTTAGGGGGAAGGCGGCTGACTAATGTTCCCATCGTGTAACTACTGTGCACGGGTATCTTGCTAGTTTTTGGACGTATGTTGCTAGCTTTTGTACGTGGATATGTTGCAACATAATTCCCTCCCCCATTATTGTGCACGGGTATGTTGCTAGGTTTTGTACGTGGATATGTTGCAACATAATTCCCTCCCCCATTATTGTGCACGGGTATGTTGCTAGGTTTTGTACGTGGATATGTTGCAACATAATTCCCTCCCCCAATATTGTGCACGGGTATGTTGCTAGGTTTTGTACGTGAGTGTGTTGCTAGCTGCATGTTGCAATCTGTTGTCTTCTGATATGGTACTATAGCTATAGTGTGTGTGTGTTTGCACAACATACAAAGTTTTATTTGAACGTTGGTATGTTGCTAGCTACTGTGCACGGGTATGTTGCAACACCCCCCCCCCTATTGTGCACGGATATGTTGTTAGGTTTTGTACGTATGTTCCTAGCTGTTGTACGTGGGTTTGTTGTAAGCTATTGTGTACGGTGAGGTTTCTAGCTATTATGCGTGTGTATGTTGCTATTTAATGGCATTTATGAGAGCCAATATGTGGTTGAATCAATGCCCGACCCAATGTTAAATATTCATCTCCTGTGGGAATGTTGATCTGAATAATAATCACTGAATTGTCAACTATGTTAATGATATGTAAAGTGTGGATTATTACTATGCTAATGTTGCAGATAACCGCTGGCACACACATACGGAGGAGGAATTGTAAGACAGAGGTAGAGAAGCATTGATGAGAGGAAGAGGTAGGTGTGGAGAGAAACAGTAAAGTAAGGAAGAGGAAGAATGGGGGGGGAGAGTGTAGAGACAGAAACAAGAAAAGACGTTTGGAAAGAGAGTGAGAGAGAGAGAGAGAGAGAGAGAGAGAGAGAGAGAGAGAGAGAGAGAGAGAGAGAGAGAGAGAGAGAGTGAGTGAGTGGGAGAGAGAACCGGTAAATAATGCAGTGTAGAGGGTATGGATAGTGAGAAGACAGTTGTTGGGAGAAGAGGAACGGAATGAGAGAGGGAGTTGTATGGGGGGGGGGGGAATGGTCTGGGCTGCAAGACAGACAAAGGTTTGCCTTTGCTCAGAGGCAGACACTTAATAAGACCATACTAAATAAGACCATCAAGTCAGTAGTGTACTATCTTCACTCCGCATTACCAAGTTCTCTTCCCCATGCCCCCATTCTCCCCGAGCCCAATCCTTCTCTTGCCCCATTTACCCTTGTAAACACTACGATTATTTGAGATTGAAAGTTAACCTTTTTTATATAACAACCATTTCCTTATTTTTGGGCTTTGCACTTATGAACGTATAAGTTCGTCTGCCACTTTCCTGCCCAGTTCTGCCACGTGGTAGATTTTTCTTGTGTTACGAAGAGTCCTCATTCGTGTCTACTCTCCGACCCACTCTCGTGTCACCCGCCAGCTCTCTGATACTATTCTTCACTCCATCACCAAGGTCGTTGGTACATGAACAAAGGGGCCCCCAATACCGACCCCTGGGACATCACTAACGACATGTCTCTACTCCAGTTTCACCCCGTTGATGCCAACTCTCTGCTTTCAATCCCAAACCGGGCCATGATCTAATTGAGAATTATTACCAGAAAATAAACACAACATTCTACGTGTTAATTTCGGCGCACTGACAATGATGATAACGTTAATACCAAGCTGAAAATATGATGAAGGGAGCAGACGACTATGAAAGAACCAAAGGGAAAGAGAACAGCAGAGAGGAGAGGATCAAAGAGGAAAGAACAACTGACATGGAAGGGACCATAGCGGAAGGGGCCATATCTGACAAAGAAGGGACCACAGTGGAAGGAAACCGCTGACAAGGGACCATAGTGGAAGGGAACATCTGACAAGGAAGACGGGGCCCTCAGTGTAACAGCTAACATAAAAGGGACCACAGTGATGGGAACTGATGACTTAGAAGGGACCACAGTGATGGGAACAGATGACTTAGAAGGGACCACAGTGATGGGAACAGATGACTTAGAAGGGACCACAGTGAAGGGAACAACTGACGTGGAAGGGACCACAGTGATGGGAACAGCTGACTTAGAAGGGACCACAGTGAAGGGAACAACTGACGTGGAAGGGACCACAGTGATGGGAACAGCTGACGTGGAAGGGAGGGAAAACTGGGGAAGAGAAAAGGGTGACCTTTGCCTCCATTCCCAATCTCCCAAAACGTGAAGAACTGTTCGTGAAAAGGAAGAAAAGATTAGGTACACGAGATAAAGCCAAAATTTTGTTAAACATTCTTTGCAGTCTTAGTCATATTGCATTCAGGGACGACACTTTTAGAAGGACGGTAAAATAACGGTGGGATAGGTCGGAGCTTGGCGCCCCCTGCTGACGAGGTGGGCGGAGCTTGGTGCCCCTTGTTGACGAGGTGGGCGGAGCTTGGCGCCCCCTGCTGACGAGGTGGGCGGAGCTTGGTGCCCCTTGTTGACGAGGTGGGCGGAGCTTGGCGTCCCTTCTGACGAGGTGGGCGGAGCTTGGCGCCCCTTGTTGACGAGGTGGGCGGAGCTTGGCGCCCCCTGCTGACGAGGTGGGCGGAGCTTGGTGCCCCTTGATGACGAGGTGGGCGGAGCTTGGTGCCCCTTGATGACGAGGTGGGCGGAGCTTGGCGCCCCTTGTTCACGAGGTGGGCGGAGCTTGGCGCCCCTTGTTCACGAGGTGGGCGGAACTTGGCGCCCCCTGCTGACGAGGTGGGCGGAGCTTGGCGCCCCTTGATGACGAGGTGGGCGGAGCTTGGCGCCCCTTGTTGACGAGGTGGGCGGAGCTTGGCGCCCCCTGCTGACGAGGTGGGCGGAGCTTGGTGCCCCTTGTTGACGAGGTGGGCGGAGCTTGGTGCCCCTTGTTGACGAGGTGGGCGGAGCTTGGCGCCCCTTGTTGACGAGGTGGGCGGAGCTTGGCGCCCCCTGCTGACGAGGTGGGCGGAGCTTGGTGCCCCTTGATGACGAGGTGGGCGGAGCTTGGCGCCCCCTTGTTCACGAGGTGGGCGGAGCTTGGCGCCCCTTGTTGACGAGGTGGGCGGAACTTGGCGCCCCCTGCTGACGAGGTGGGCGGAGCTTGGTGCCCCTTGATGACGAGGTGGGCGGAGCTTGGCGCCCCCTTCTGACGAGGTGGGCGGAGCTTGGCGCCCCCTGCTGACGAGGTGGGTGGAGCTTTGTGCCCCTTGATGACGAGGTGGGCGGAGCTTGGCGCCCCCTGCTGACGAGGTGGGCGGAGCTTGGTGCCCCTTGTTGCCGAGGTGGGCGGAGCTTGGTGCCCCTTGTTGCCGAGGTGGGCGGAGCTTGGTGCCCCTTGTTGCCGAGGTGGGCGGAGCTTGGTGCCCCTTGTTGCCGAGGTGGGCGGAGCTTGAAGCCCCTTGTTGACGAGGTGGGCGGAGCTTGACGCCCCTTGTTGACGAGGTGGGAGGAGCTTGATGCCCCCTGCTGACGAGGTGGGCGGAGCTTGGTGCCCCATGATGACGAGGTGGGCGGAGCTTGGTGCCCCTTGATGACGAGGTGGGCGGAGCTTGGCGCCCCTTGTTGACGAGGTGGGCGGAGCTTGGTGCCCCTTGTTAACGAGGTGGGCGGAGCTTGGTGCCCCTTGTTGCCGAGGTGGGCGGAGCTTGACGCCACTTGTCGACATGGTGGGAAGAGTTTGAGGCGAGTTGTTGACACTGGCTGAGCTCTGAGCACCGTCATCCCATCCGTGATTGTAAACGCTTCAGTTTGGAGGCATTAAACATTACGGGACCAGCGTTTATACCCTGTTTAACAGGGCACTAAAATCTTAGTTTAGAGTCAAGGTGACGGTCGAGGGACGCGCGAGAGGGCCTCGTCACAACAATGTTAGCAAGAATAGTGAGCTGTGCTGTGTGAAGACGGGCCACTCTGCTATATAAACACCCAGCACTCTGCTGTATAAGGATGTGGCCATCTGCTGTATGTATCAAGGCCTTCCACCCTACTGAATTAAGACGGGCCACTCTACTATATAAAGACCCAGCACTCTGCTATTTAAAGACCTCGCCATCTGCTGTATAAAGACCTAGTATTCTGTACAGCAGAGTGCTGGGTCTCTGTACAGCAGAGTGCTGGGTCTCTGTACAGCAGAGTGCTGGGTCTCTGTACAGCAGAGTGCTGGGTCTTTATATAGCAAAGACGCGGCACACTGCTATATATAGACGTGGAACATCTCCTTATCAATACTTTTCGCCCACACTAGTTTCAGTTGTTTTGGTTATCAAAGAGCCGTATTAAAATGTTAGGATAAAAGCCAAACTGGAGAGAGGTAAAAGAGAGAGCCAATTAGCGAGAGAGGGGAAGGAGAACCACGTGACAGAGGGAATGGGGTGAACGGAACAGGCATCAAACAGCAAAATGGTTTCGCAATGGCCCAGAGCATTATTGAAGTTCAGAGTCGGTGTTGGCCATGGGGAAAATTGTCCTGATATTTAGTTAAGTAGTTCAGAAACCATCGGAGCTTAAAAGACAATGTTCGTCCGATGAAATCGATTTATTATTTGTCGGGAATATGTTCATTCAGTTAAAGGTTCAAAAACCTAATCTAACCTCACCTCACCTTACCTCACCTCACCCCATCACCTCACCTCACCTCACCCCATCACCTCACCTCAACCCTATCACCTCACCTCACCTCAACCCTATCACCTCACCTCACCTCAACCCTATCACCTCACCTCGCCCCTCACCTCGCCCCTCACCTCACCCCACCCCCATCACCTCACCTCACCCCCATAACCTCACATCAACCCCATCACCTCACCTCACCTCACCCCCATCACCTCGCCTCGCCCCTCACACCACCTCACCTGACCCCCATCACCTCACCTCACCCCCCTCCCCTCACCCCATCACATCACCTCACCCCATCACCTCGCCCCCTCACCTCACCTCACCCAATCACCTCACCCCCACCCCACACCACCTCACCTCCATCACCTCACCTCACCTACCCTCCGGCGCTACGCATCCTCTAATACAACAATCCCCCCTCAATCGTTCTTTTTCACCATTTCCTAGGATTTTTATATAGGATTGTGAGAGAGTGTGTGTGTGTACACGTGTGGGTGTGTGTGTGTGTACACGTGTGGGTGTGTGTGTGTGTACACGTGTGGGTGTGTGTGTGTGTACACGTGTGGGTGTGTGTGTGTGTACACGTGTGGGTGTGTGTGTGTGTACACGTGTGGGTGTGTGTGTGTGTACACGTGTGGGTGTGTGTGTGTGTACACGTGTGGGTGTGTGTGTGTGTACATGTGTGGGTGTGTGTGTGTACACGTGTGGGTGGGTGTGTGTACACGTGTGGGTGTGTGTGTGTACACGTGTGGGTGTGTGTGGGTGTGTGTGTGTGTACACGTGTGGGTGTGTGTGTGTACATGTGTGGGTGTGTGTGTGTGTACATGTGTGGGTGTGTGTGTGAATACGTGTGGGTGCGTGGGTGTACACGTGTGGGTGTGTGTGTGTACACGTGTGGGTGGGTGTGTACACGTGTGGGTGTGGGTGTGTACACGTGTGGGTGTGTGTGTGTACACGTGTGGGTGTGTGTGTGTACATGTGTGGGTGTGTGTGTGTACACGTGTGGGTGTGTGTGTGTACATGTGTGGGTGTGTGTGTGTACATGTGTGGGTGTGTGTGTGTATATACGTGTGGGTGTGTGTGTGTACACGTGTGGGTGTGTGTGTGTATACGTGTGGGTGTGTGTGTGTACACGTGTGGGTGGGTGTGTGTACACGTGTGGGTGTGTGTGTGTACATGTGTGGGTGTGTGTGTGTGTATACGTGTGGGTGTGTGTGTGTACACGTGTGGGTGTGTGTGTGTACACGTGTGGGTGTGTGAGTGTGTGTGTACTCGTGTGGGTGTGTGAGTGTGTGTGTACTCGTGTGGGTGTGGGTGTGTACACGTGTGGGTGTGTGTGTGTACACGTGTGGGTGGGTGTGTACACGTGTGGGTGTGTACACGTGTGGGTGTGGGTGTGTACACGTGTGGGTGTGTGTGTGTACACGTGAGTAGTAGGGATGGCTCCACACAGACGATATTTTTTTTCAGGTCAAATATCGTCTGTGCGGGCCATGGTTTTCAGGTTCCAAAGGGAAAATATCGTCTGTGTGAGCCATGGTTTTCAGGTTCCAATATCGTCTGTGTGAGCCAGGGTTTTGAGGTTCCAATATCGTCTGTGTGAGCCAGGGTTTTCAGGTAAATTTTGTGTCACAGATTTTAGAAGTAAGGATTTCTTATGAGAAAAATAATTTCCGAGACTTAGAAGTTTGTTAAAGCCTTATGGGAGAAATTCAAATAACGTGTGTAGCACTTTAGGGTTTCCAGGAGAACTCTACGGACATGTTTTACATGTTTTCAACTTACAAAATCGTCTATGTAAGCCTTAGTTATTCATATAAATTTAGAAAATCACCTGTGTAAGTCATGGTTTTCAGGTCTCGTACATCACACCCCCCTCCCTCCCCCCTTACCTCGCAATCTGTCGCGTCACCTTTATTTACTTTACGCCCGGCCAGCCAGACATCGCATACAGGGTACCTCTTATCTTATCTTATCCGTAATATCTGGACCGTCCCTCCTCTCTCTCTCTCCCTCCTCTCTCTCTCTCTCTCCTTTCATTCAGTTCAACTATTTTCCAACATCGTATGTTTGCTCCTTTTCATTAAGCAAGTCAGTATGTTTGCTCCTTTTCATTAAGCAAGACAGTTTTACACAAATAAATCATGTTAGTAAGCAAGTTCTAGCTCACGTTCCCCACCTTAGTCCCCTGTCGTATAATGAATACTATCATGCCAATCCCTCTAAAATTTAAAAATAATCATATTTCAAATGTAGTTCAATACAGTAATTTAGTTACCAAGCTCCAGCTCTTGTCCTCCGCCTTAGCTCTCTCTCGTATCTTCGTTAGTATCAGTCCAATTTCCCTGAAATTTCTACCCTCTGTATTTCAGACATAGTTTAGTAAATGCAAACAATTATCAAACTCTAGCTCTTGTCCCCAGCTTAGTTCATTTGTACAAAATCATTAGTAACAGTCCAAATTCCCTGAGATTTTTAGCCTCTGTATTTCAGACACCGTAAATAAGATCAAAACAGTTACCAAGCTCCAGCTCTTGTCCTCCGCCTTAGCTCTCTCTCGTATCTTCGTTAGTAACAGATCAATTCCCCTGAAATTTCTACCCTCTGTATTTCAGACACCGTAAATAAGATCAAAATAGTTATCGAGCTCCAGCTCTCGTCCCCGCCTTAATTCTCTTTCGTATCTTTGTAAATAACCCATCAATTTCCCTAAAATTAAAAGCAGACATACTTCAAAGTTAGTAAATAAGATCAAGTCAGTTACTGAGCTCCAGCTCTCGTCCCCCACCCTCTTCCACCCTCAAGTCTTTGTAAATAAACCATCAATTTCCCCGAAATTTCTACCCTCTGTATTTCAGACATAGTAAATATGATGAAAACAATTATAAAACTCTAGCTCTTGTCCTCTGTCCAAGTTCACTCCTGTAAATTCATACTATCAATCCAAATCCCCCTGAGATTTAAACACCCAACTACATTTTCAGACATAGTAAATAAAAACCAGTTCATTTATCAAGTTTCAACTCTTGTGCCCCAACTTAGTTCATTTGTGCAAGTTCTTTATTTTCCAACTAAATCACTCTGAGATTTAAGATCACCTTATTTTCTAACGTAGTAAAATTAATCTGGACATTAGCCTTAGATCATCGGACATAAATATATTCGATCAAGTCCGTCTCCAGCTTATCTCTTATCCGAGTATACACATAACCCCAACCTGTTTAATTATCTTTCACCCCCTCCCACCTTCCTCCATCTCATCCAAGTCTCATAAATTTAAATGTAGCTATTAATTTGCGTTCTTTCCCCGTTCATAGCATATTCTCTGTAAGTTCAGATCTGTACTTAGTCTTACATATTCTCTACTTCTTTCCCATTTTATACAAGACTTAAACAACTATTACCGTCTCCTCTATCTTATTTAAACATGAGTCATATGTAAATATACCCGACTCTTTCCATCCATTACAAGTCCTAGCTTGTTCACCGCCCAACTCACTACGCTATTTCTACTCTACATGTTATAGCATGTTTTCCGCTCATCTTGGTACCAACCCTTACAATCTCTCTCTCTCATTCCTTTACATGTCTCAGCATGTTCGCCTCGCATCTTACTACGCTGTCTACTTTACATGTTGTAGCGTGTATTACTGTGTCCCATATCTTATTTAAACATGAGTCATATGTAAATATACCCGACTCCTTCCATCCATTACAAGTCCTAGCTTGTTCACCGCCCAACTCACTACACTGTCTACTTTACATGTTGTAGCATGTTTTCCGCACATCTTGATACCATCCCTTACAATCTCTCAATCCTTTACACATCCCAACTTTCAACCCTTTCTTACAATTTTCCTCCATCCCTCCGCTACATGTTCTTACCCGTTCATTACAGTCCACTACATATTCTCTAATCATCTCTGTACTAATTCTCAAAACTAGTTGTTTCTGTCATTTTAGTAAGTAAGTAAGTAAGTAGATCATCGTTATTAACAACAACAACAACAACAGTAACATTACTAATTCACAGTAAGTTACTACTGAGCATTTGGTAGTTATCCATTTTCAAATAAGGTCAATATAAATCATTCTAAGACATCTTCGTACAATTAAAGATACTTGCCTGTGCACTAAGTCATTACTTACAGTAGCATCTTAAGGCATTGTTTTCGTAACTCAGTTTTATTAAACATACACCTTCAGTAGTCAAAGGAAAACTTTTCAAGTCATTGTATTCAATATTTCCGTTAAACTTACTACATCATGTCATTATTCGGTTTCATAATTAAGTACTTGTTTCAGTCCTCCAATGTAATAAGCAAATTATTCTATTAAGGATAAAGAAATCTTATTTAGAAGAGACATTAAGTTTATTACAACATTTAACGCATACAAGTGTTTTTAGTAGTTATACAGGTATTTCAAGAAATCATAAGTGTTCTTAGTAGTTTTACAAGTGCTCAAGAAAATCATATACAAGTGTTCAAGAAGCAATTGGATTTATTATATATAAAATATTTCCTCTACAAATTGGACAGCATTTCAGAGCTAAAAGACAACCACTGCATGTCACCATATGTTTACATGGTAGTATTACAATATTTATATTTTTATCCATACAAACTCTGCATAAAATATCTTCTTCCCAAGATTGTTCTGTACAGTCCTTGTTTTCAACAGTGTTAGTACAAGTCTCCGGTAAAGTTTTCAATCCCAGATCTTCAAGTGTAGCTTCTTGTTCCTTTTTATCATCAACTGCTTCATAAATTAAGTCCCGTACCCGTAAATAAATATCTGTACCCTCTTGCATATACCTCAACACGATTTCTAGGCATCTACTTTGTATAATAAAAGGTAACAAATCTCTGGATTCCTTAAGATACTCACTTAAAGCATATCTTATACTCTCCACAGGTAATAATTTTTGATGAATCAGATGTTTAAACTTATCCATACCCTCCATTAAGATATTAATTAAATCATTGTCTATAGGTTTTATAGGTAATTGTATTGTCAATCTAGCATTCTTAACAAATTCCTTGCCCCTTGCAAGAATAATGTAAGCACATTCTGGACTACATCTCGCATGTAACGTCCAAGGATCATCTTCTGGTCTCCAATTTCGTATTCCACAGGCGCAGTGATAGCAGCAGACGTGGTCACTTATACCTGAAAACCATAAAACAATCCAGCATTATCTCGGTACTATCTTTTAACTAATATTCATTATTTCTTTACTTATAACTCTATTAAGTTAAAATAGTTAAAACACTTCATACCACAGTAAAAAAAACCAGCTTCTGCCAGCTCATGAGAAGTTTGCTTGACGCTTCCAGGCCATGTCATATCAAATGTCTCTAGGCGAGATTTATAAGTTACCAATCCTGGATTCAGCGATTTCCTAAATTTGATCAATCCCAGATCTTCCTTAGGAGGAGCACCACCTAAAAAATATAACGTAGTTACGTAAATTATTCTTTAGAAGAATAAGAAGTATCTATTTAAGCAATCAAGTTTTGTACAGAGTATATAAGACTGGTATAAGAATACATCATAAGAATATATACTTACTACTATCACTTATTTTCTTATTTCCCAGTTCTATTTTATGGGAAACAAATTCCAGTCCATATTTGAAAGCTATCTCAGACACCTCTAAAGAAACATTGTCACTCCTCTTGCCTCTAATAAAGGCACAGTCTTGATTAATGATCTTATGACGTCTTCTGGGGGTATCACCAACAATCCATGCACCTACTATACAATAACAAAATGCACACAAACAGTAATCACTATTGCGAAGGTAATAGAACCCATCTTCAACTAAGTCAATAGGGTTTAACCACTTAATGGGCCAATCCACAAATGTTTGTAGTCTAACTCCTGCACATTTAAGGCTTTCTATACTGTAAAACTTCCTGGCACACAAAGGATCCATCGTGTGAGGGCAGCACTAACTATTAGAGTAGGATAAGCAAGTATATATATCCCTAAAATAAGTATCGTACATCGCTACATATTTAACAGTTTCCTCAT
Organism: Procambarus clarkii; assembly: GCF_040958095.1. Taxonomy (NCBI): domain Eukaryota; kingdom Metazoa; phylum Arthropoda; class Malacostraca; order Decapoda; family Cambaridae; genus Procambarus; species Procambarus clarkii. Next base: position 42,614,664 of record NC_091181.1, on the reverse strand, counting down.
TTATAATAGACAGTAATCTCCTCTAAATACTTCTCTATTTAAAAATCCTTAAAGTTTCATAATTAAATAAAGCTCTTATATAATTACTTAGTAAACTACTTTCATTATTTATTAGACTTATTAGAAAAATACATCACTTTGGCAATCTCGCTAAAAGTATACTGTTACGTCATTATTCGTAGCTGCCGTACATAATGATAGATATATATATATATAATTTAGTAGTAAATTCTTATTTAATCTAATTAAAATATATGCTTAAAGCATCTATATCCTAAAATGAAATATACTATTAGTTATAATGTCATTTATAATATCGCTCTAAGGTAACAAAAATCCTTATTAATATATTCAAATAAGTGGTAACTTTTACATTACCCCCAATATAAGAGCGCGGACCTCACATTAGGGATATTATTACGACTATCTGGATCGTATCTACTACCTTACGAGGAAGGAAATTCACCATGGATACTGTTCTGACAACTTGTCAGGGTTATTTAACCGACGATTCATTTTGTAATAATGAAACCTGTATTGTGTACGGAGTGAACTGTATATCCTGTGTTCCCCGAGGAATGGCCCTAGACTTAGCCAAGAAATATTCTCATGCTGACGCTTATAATGTTCGCCGACCCTTGTACAGTCTTAAGAGATGTATCCCTGAAGATCGTCCAGTACCAGGAACAATTCATATCTCTAAAGGAGAAAATCTTCCGTATATTGTTGCTATAGCCACTCAATACGGTATTGGATTACCTATAGAAAGTAATAACATTGCTCGGGGAATTATAGAAAACTCAAAAGACAGAAACATGCTCTCTGGATTAAACGAAGATACATCCATTAATCGTCTCGTCTACTTCAAGAATGGTATGAAAGATTTATTTAACTTTATCAAGGGCTCTCCTCAAATTATGAGAGTTATAATACCAACAGGAATTGGGATTACATGTGTTCGAAGAGATAAAGTTTGGGAAAATACTTATCTTCCTGTTATTGAAGATATGTATAAACAGTTAAAACCCTACGGAGTGGAAGTTAAATTACTGTTTAACGAGGAGATTATGCAGAGGAAGAGCAAGTAACACTTGGCAACCTTTTGTGTGCGCAGTGTTTCTACGCGCAGCCTAAAGATGTATATATGCTTCCCCCGGAGTGATCTCTTACGGCGTCCTCCTCTTCTTGGATGTCGGAATCTACTTCAAGCTTGGATATTCAAGGCTATGGAGATCAAGACTATTATTGGAGACTTTGCCTCCCTGTCCGTCTACAATAATCACGACTGTTTATTGTACGATCTTGATGCTACGAGTGTACAAATGTGTAAAATTGTGCAAGGATTGTGGGATCGTTACCCATATGCGAGATTACATCGTGAAAACTTTCCTTACAAAAACAGGGTTGTTGTATCTTATCGCAGTAACCCTGGCAGTATACATATTGGAGAACCACCTGAATTTAACAACAGGATGGATGAAGATCCCCATCTACCCCTTATTATTGGTTTAGTGACTCAGTTTGCTAGTAGACCTGCAACTTTACCAGCATATGAAAATCCTCCGTGTGAAGTACGAAGTTTAGATGAACATTTTTACGATGGACTTGAAAAAGATACAGAATATCAGAGATGGCGCTGGTTTGAAAATGCTCTGAAGGAAGCCCTTGTTTTCATTCTTAAAAGATGTGTTAAGAGAATTATTATTCCATATGGGTTTGGCATGTCAAGTTATTTGGACAACTGCGCAGTATGGGAAAGTAAATATTTGCCTATACTTGAGAAAATAGGACAAAAACTACGAAAACGAGGTATTGTACTCTTCATAGTACGTCCTGAAAACATCGTTCCTCCTCAGTCATCCACCCACGGCATCTTTGAAAATAAGATTCCATACATTGCTGTTCTTCAAAATGGATCCACAACTAATGCTACTGATGCTGCTAGGACACCTGAAGATGATGCTACGCCTGCTACCGCTGATGCTAGTTCACCTTCTATCAACACTAAGTTGTCTGATACAATTAATTCAACACCTGTTAATGTTACTACGTCTGTTGATACTAATGTTACAATGTGTGTTAGTAGTAGTTTTACAAATTTAGAAGAGAAGATGGATTGGGAATAATAATGTCTGTAAATAATTTATACTTTGTACATTTTTACAAATTAAATACATTGTACATTTTTACACATTAAATAACAAAATAGAAACTCGTGTGTTTATTTTCTCCCTTTTTAATGTCTAAATGTCAACTCTACTTTTCTGAGTATATAGGAAGAGGTACGAAACTTTTTCTGTCTTACTTCAAGATGGATTGTTCTATGTACATGCAAGTGAAGCTTAAGCGTTTGAATAAGTGTATTATAGATGCTGATTTTACTAGTGATGAAATTCTAAAACCTGGAGACTGTCTTGTCTACGATTCTCATAATTTATCTGGTGGATTTGCACAACTGTTATGGGAAAAATATCCTTACAGTAAAGTTTCCGAGTGTGAAGTGGTACAGAATAATATAACTCCTGGTGGTATAGTACTTGCTTTATCTCCAGAACCAGAAATAAAACCTCATATTATAGGACTTCAATACAGTAGCTCTAATGAAGATCTAGGATTACAGAAAGATATTATTAAACGTTGGAGTTTTAAATCTGCAATAAGACAAATTTGTTGTCAGGCAAGAAATAATAATTTAATCCAGCGTATAATTATTCCATATGGTATTGGGTTTAATGACGGAATAGGATGGAGTAAAGAAGAACAAGAAGAATGGGAGACACACTATTTTCCAGGACTAGCCCATTTAGCTTATGTTTTAAAGAATAATAAAAAAGAATTATTAATGGTTCGTATACCTCTTGGAGAAGATGTTACGGGGACTGGGAGAGAGAAGAAACAAGTAGAGGATGGATCTAATAAACGGAAGAGAATATCATAGTTAAAACTAGTAGATCTAAAATAATACATATAACTAATTTGGAAACTACAGCTAAGAGAGAGGGGCGGAGCGTAACAATCTCCGATGTGATAAGCTAGGTCGGGATATATCTTGCCATAAACTCCCCATCTCGGTCCAGCAGTGAGAAGACATACTCGGATCGATGGCTGCTGTATACAGTAAGTGCTTATTGTATGATGTACTTACAGTACTCGTTATATTTGTTGTGATATAATTTTGCTTATTATTGAATATCTTTTAGTTTTGAAATATTATGATTATTTAATAGTCCCTGTGTTAAATATTGTATTTTTCTTTGTTTAAAGATCTACCCCATGTGATGGATGTGAAGAGTCTACCAGGGTTTGGAAGCATGCCTGATCTTGTGTCAGAAACTATATGGCAAAGTCCAGCTTCGACTGTTTTGTGGAAGAATATGCCCCTGGCGGAAAAACAGACTTATAAAGTGATGACACATACTGATAAATGTGCGCATGAGAACATTGTTCCAGCTCTAGCAAAGTTTATTAGCAAAAGTGAAAATGTTTTAATGATACTGATTGGTCGTGATTTTATGAAGTTGAAAGAAGAACTTCCAATGATAAAATGTGACATAGTCTTATTTAGCTTAAAAGAGAGTGTTACAGATGTACTCAAGAAACATGAGAATTGTCAAGTGTTGTTGCTGACGAAAATTCCTAGTAAGGCTGAGATGAAGAAAATTTCTTTGTTATTTAAAGGCGATATAATAATTTGCACTTTTAGACCTAAACCCCGTTTTAAATACATATTTCCAGAATTTGAAGAAGTGCCTATAGGATGTAACTTAAAGGATAAATTTTTTATAAGAAAATTTGTGGATGAAATTGGTTCTCCAAATGCTGCAAACTGGTTTATTAATAAGTTGAGTTCTGAAGAACGAGAAGTGTATACTATAATGAGCCAGGATGAACTGCAACAGCAGGTAAATAGTAAGACTGTGAAAGAGCTTAGTATTATTCACCCTAAAACAGAAGAAGATGAACATTGGAGTTTAATTGATCATATGGAGGAGAGCTTTCCATCTTTTCCGTTAAATTTAATAAAGATGAGACCAGAAATAGGATATCATACCCCCCAAAAGATAGAAATAGAGGCAGTGATGAGATTTATAGGACAGGATCCTGTACTTGGTGTTTTCTCTGGTATGGCCTTTATTGAAAATCTTATTAGGATAAGGCATACTAATGTGGTACGAGCTACAGATAATTACTCGAATATGGGTGAGAGTAAGTGGATGGAGGTTGAACAAATGGATGCTGTAGAAGCAGTTAGGACTTATTGTAATGACAGAGAAGTACTTCTAATGTCCTGGCCTGAATTGATTTGTGATGATAATGTTTATAGCGACGCTTTCTATGTTTTAAAGGAATTTAAGGGACAAAAACTAATCTATTTTGGAGAAGGGGAAGGGGGATGCTGTGCATGTGATGGATTTTTTAACTTGCTGGATAGTGAGTTTCATTGTGTGAAATCAAATACATGTTTTACTTATAATTCTTTTATAAATTCAAATGTTTATTTCTATATAAGACTGTAGTGTTTATGATTTCTTGAACACTTGTATAACTACTATGAATACCTGTATATGATTGCTTCTTGAACACTTGTATAACTACTAAGAACACTTGTATATGATTGCTTCTTGAACACTTATGATTTTCTTGAACACTTGTATAACTACTAAGAATAACTGTATATGATTTTCTTGAACACTTGTATAACTACTAAGAACACTTATGATTTCTTGAAATACCTGTATAACTACTAAAAACACTTGTATGCGTTAAATGTTGTAATAAACTTAATGTCTCTTCTAAATAAGATTTCTTTATCCTTAATAGAATAATTTGCTTATTACATTGGAGGACTGAAACAAGTACTTAATTATGAAACAGAATAATGACATGATGTAGTAAGTTTAACGGAAATATTGAATACAATGACTTGAAAAGTTTTCCTTTGACTAATGAAGGTGTATGTTTAATAAAACTGAGTTACGAAAACAATGCCTTAAGATGCTACTGTAAGTAATGACTTAGTGCACAAGCAAGTATCTTTAATTGTACGAAGATGTCTTAGAATGATTTATATTGACCTTATTTGAAAAAATGGATAACTGCTAAATGCTCAGTAGTAACTTACTGTGAATTAGTAATGTTACTGTTGTTGTTGTTGTTGTTAATAACGATGATCTACTTACTTACTTACTAAAATGACAGAAACAACTAGTTTTGAGAATTAGTACAGAGATGATTAGAGAATATGTAGTGGACTGTAATGAACGGGTAAGAACATGTAGCGGAGGGATGGAGGAAAATTGTAAGAAAGGGTTGAAAGTTGGGATGTGTAAAGGATTGAGAGATTGTAAGGGATGGTATCAAGATGTGCGGAAAACATGCTACAACATGTAAAGTAGACAGTGTAGTGAGTTGGGCGGTGAACAAGCTAGGACTTGTAATGGATGGAAGGAGTCGGGTATATTTACATATGACTCATGTTTAAATAAGATATGGGACACAGTAATACACGCTACAACATGTAAAGTAGACAGCGTAGTAAGATGCGAGGCGAACATGCTGAGACATGTAAAGGAATGAGAGAGAGAGATTGTAAGGGTTGGTACCAAGATGAGCGGAAAACATGCTATAACATGTAGAGTAGAAATAGCGTAGTGAGTTGGGCGGTGAACAAGCTAGGACTTGTAATGGATGGAAAGAGTCGGGTATATTTACATATGACTCATGTTTAAATAAGATAGAGGAGACGGTAATAGTTGTTTAAGTCTTGTATAAAATGGGAAAGAAGTAGAGAATATGTAAGACTAAGTACAGATCTGAACTTACAGAGAATATGCTATGAACGGGGAAAGAACGCAAATTAATAGCTACATTTAAATTTATGAGACTTGGATGAGATGGAGGAAGGTGGGAGGGGGTGAAAGATAATTAAACAGGTTGGGGTTATGTGTATACTCGGATAAGAGATAAGCTGGAGACGGACTTGATCGAATATATTTATGTCCGATGATCTAAGGCTAATGTCCAGATTAATTTTACTACGTTAGAAAATAAGGTGATCTTAAATCTCAGAGTGATTTAGTTGGAAAATAAAGAACTTGCACAAATGAACTAAGTTGGGGCACAAGAGTTGAAACTTGATAACTGAACTGGTTTTTATTTACTATGTCTGAAAATGTAGTTGGGTGTTTAAATCTCAAGGGGATTTGGATTGATAGTATGAATTTACAGGAGTGAACTTGGACAGAGGACAAGAGCTAGAGTTTTATAATTGTTTTCATCATATTTACTATGTCTGAAATACAGAGGGTAAAAATTTCGGGGAAATTGATGGTTTATTTACAAAGACTTGAGGGTGGAAGAGGGTGGGGGACGAGAGCTGGAGCTCAGTAACTGACTTGATCTTATTTACTAACTTTGAAGTATGTCTGCTTTTAATTTTAGGGAAATTGATGGGTTATTTACAAAGATACGAAGGAGAACTAAGGCGGGGGACGAGAGCTGGAGCTCAGTAACTGACTTGATCTTATTTACTAACTTTGAAGTATGTCTGCTTTTAATTTTAGGGAAATTGATGGGTTAATTACAAAGATACGAGGGAGAACTAAGGCGGGGACGAGAGCTGGAGCTCGATAACTGACTTGATTTTATTTACGGTGTCTGAAATACAGAGGGTAAAAATTTAAGGGAAATTGATGGTTTATTTACAAAGATACGAAAGAGAACTAAGGCGGAGGACAAGCGCTGGAGCTTGGTAACTGTTTTGATCTTATTTACGGTGTCTGAAATACAGAGGGTAAACATTTCAGGGAAATTGGACTGATACTAACGAAGATACGAGAGAGAGCTAAGGCGGAGGACAAGCGCTGGAGCTTGGTAACTGTTTTGATCTTATTTACGGTGCCCGAAATACAGAGGGTAAAAATTTCAGGGAAATTGGACTGATACTAACGAAGATACGAGAGAGAGCTAAGGCGGAGGACAAGCGCTGGAGCTTGGTAACTGTTTTGATCTTATTTATGGTGCCTGAAATACAGAGGGTAAAAATTTCAGGGAAATTGGACTGATACTAACGAAGATACGAGAGAGAGCTAAGGCGGAGGACAAGCGCTGGAGCTTGGTAACTAAATTACTGTATTGAACTACATTTGAAATATGATTATTTTTAAATTTTAGAGGGATTGGAATGATAGTATTCATTATACGACAGGGGACTAAGGTGGGGGAACGTGAGCTAGAACATGCTTACTAACATGATTTATTTGTGGAAAACTGACTTGCTTAATGAAAAGGAGCAAACATACGATGTTGGAAAATAGTTGAACTGAATGAAAGGAGAGAGAGAGAGAGAGGAGGGACGGTCCAGATATTATGGATAAGATATGATAAGAGGTACCCTGTATGCGATGTCTGGCTGGCCGGGCGTAAAGTAAATAAAGGTGACGCGACAGATTGCGAGGTAAGGGGGGAGGGAGGGGGGTGTGATGTACGAGACTTGAAAACCATGACTTACACAGGTGATTTTCTAAATTTATATGAATAACTAAGGCTTACATAGACGATTTTGTAAGTTGAAAACATGTAAAACATGTCCGTAGAGTTCTCCTGGAAACCCTAAAGTGCTACACACGTTATTTGAATTTCTCCCATAAGGCTTTAACAAACTTCTAAGTCTCGGAAATTATTTTTCTCATAAGAAATCCTTACTTCTAAAATCTGTGACACAAAATTTACCTGAAAACCCTGGCTCACACAGACGATATTGGAACCTCAAAACCCTGGCTCACACAGACGATATTGGAACCTGAAAACCATGGCTCACACAGACGATATTTTCCCTTTGGAACCTGAAAACCATGGCCCGCACAGACGATATTTGACCTGAAAAAAAATATCGTCTGTGTGGAGCCATCCCTACTACTCACGTGTGGGTGTGTGTGTGTACACGTGTGGGTGTGTGTGTGTGTACACGTGTGGGTGTGTGTGTGTACACGTGTGGGTGTGTGTGTGTACACGTGTGGGTGTGTGTGTGTACACGTGTGGGTGTGTGTGTGTACACGTGTGGGTGTGTGTGTGTACACGTGTGGGTGTGTGTGTGTACACGTGTGGGTGTGTGTGTGTACACGTGTGGGTGTGTGTGTACACGTGTGGAAGGGTGTGTACACGTGTGGGTGTGTGTGTGTACACGTGTGGGTGGGTGTGTGTGTACACGTGTGGGTGGGTGTGTGTGTACACGTTTGGGTGGGTGTGTGTGTGTACACGTGTGGGTGTGTGTGTGTACACGTGTGGAAGGGTGTGTACACGTGTGGGTGTGTGTGTGTGTACACGTGTGGGTGTGTGTGTGTACACGTGTGGGTGGGTGGTGTGTGTGCACACGTGTGGGTATGTGTACACGAGTGGGTGTGGTGTGTGTGTGTACACGTGTGGGTGTGGTGTGTGTGTGAACACGTGTAGGTATGTGTACACGAGTGGGTGTGGTGTGTGTACACGTGTGTGAGTGTGGTGTGTGTATACACGTGATGGTGTGGTGTGTGTGTGTGTGTACTCACCGCCTCTCAACTGTCAATTAACTGGTGTACAGGTTCCTGAGCCTACTGGGCTCTATCATATCTACATTTAAAACTGTGTATGGAGTCAGCCTCCACCACATCACTTCCTAGTGCATTCCATTTATTAACTACTCTGACACTGAAAAAATTATTTCTAACGTCTCTGTGACTCATCTGGGTACTAAGTTTCCACCTGTGTCCCCTTGTTCGTGTCCCACCAGTGCTGAAGAGTTTGTCTTTGTCTACCCTGTCAATTCCCCTGAGAATTTTGTAGGTTAGTATCATGTCTCCCCTTACACTTCTGTTTTCCAGGGATGTGAGGTTCAGTTCATTTACCCTTTCCTCGTAGCTCAATCCTCTCAGTTCCCGGACGAGCCTGGTGGCATGCCGCTAAATCTTCTCTAACATTGTCGTGTGTTTAACTGGGTCTGGACTCCAGGCTGGAGCTGCATACTCCAGGATTAGTCTTACATAAGTGGTATACAGGGTCCTGAAAGATTCCTTATACAAGTTTCTAAAGGCAGTTCTTATGTTGGCCAGACTAGCATTTGCCGCTGATGATATCCTTTTGATGTGGGCCTCTGGGGACAGGTTCGGTGTGATATCAACCCCCTAAATCTTTCTCTCTATTTGACTCTTGCAGGATTTCACCTCCCAGATGATACCTTGTGTTCAGCTTCTTGCTCCCTTCGCCTAATTTCATTACCTTACACTTTCCTGAGTTGAACTTTAGCAGCCATTTTCTAGACCATTCCTCCAGTTTGTCCAGGTCATTCTGTACTCTCTGGCTATCTTCATCCGTCTTGATTCTTCTCATAATTTTTGCATCATCAGCAAACATTGAGAGGAATGAGTCTATACTTTCCGGAAGATCGTTTACATATATTAGAAACAGGATGGGTCCAAGTACTGAGCCCTGTAGGCCTCCGCTGGTGACATCTCGCCACTCTGATGTTCTCCCCCTCACCGTTACTCGCTGTTTCCAGTTGCTTAAGTACTCCCTTATCCACTGGAGTATTTTCCCTTTTACTCCTGCCTGTTGCTCCAACTTTTTTTTATAGCATTTTATGAGGTATTGTGTCAAAGGCTTTCTGGCAGTCCAGGAAAATGCAGTTGACCTACCCTTCTCTTTCCTGCCTAATTTTTGTTGCCTGGTCATAGAATTCTATTAAACCTGTGAGGCACGATTTACCATCCCTGAACCCATGTTAGTGGTGCGTTACAAAGTTATTCCCGTCCAAATGCTCTACGAGCCTTTTCCTCACGATCTTCTCCATCACCTTGCATGGTATACAAGTTACGGAAACTGGCCTGTAGTTTAGTGCCTCTTGCCTGTCACCCTTCTTGTATATTGGGACCACGTTAGCTGTCTTCCAACTTTCTGGTAAGTCTCCTGTTTCCAGTGACCTGTTTACACCAGAGAGAGTGGCACACTTAGTGCTTCTGCACCTTCCTTTAGTATCTATGGTGAGATTCTGTCGGGCCCAACAGCCTTTGTCACATCCAGCTCCAGCAGACACCTTTTCACCTCATCACTGGTGAGGTCAAATTCCTCCAAGGTTGCTTGGTTTGTCGCCTCCTCAATTAGTGCAGAGGCTTCTCCTTGTTCTATTGTGAAGACCTCCTGGAATATCTTGTTGAGTTCTTCACACACCTCCTTGTCATTCTCTGTGTATCTGTTCTCCCCTTTTTGCAGCTTCATCACTTGTTCCTTCACTGCTGTTTCCAGCTGATGTGACTGTGGGGCAGCTTTGGTTGGGTACACGTGTGGGTGTGGTGTGTGTGTACACGTGTGGGTGTGGTGTGTGTGTACACGTGTGTGTGTGTGTGTGTGTGTGTGTGTGTACACGTGTGTGTGTGTGTGTGTGTACACGTATGGGTGTGTGTGTGTGTGTACTCACATAGTTGTGTTTGCGGGGGTTGAGCTCTGGCTCTTTGGTCCCGCCTCTCAACCGTCAATCAACAGGTGTACAGATTCCTCAGCCTATCGGGCTCTGTCATATCTACATTTGAAACTGTGTATGGAGTCAGCCTCCACCACATTACCCCCTAATGCATTCCATTTGTCAACCACTCTGACACTAAAAAAGTTCTTTCTAATATCTCTGTGGCTCATTTGGGCACTCAGTTTCCACCTGTGTCCCCTTGGGCGTGTTGCCCTTGTGTTAAATAGACTGTCTTTATCTACCCTATCAATTCCCTTCAGAATCTTGAATGTGGTGATCATGTCCCCCCTAACTCTTCTGTCTTCCAGCGAAGTGAGGTTTAATTCCCGTAGTCTCTCCTCGTAGCTCATCCGTCTCAGCTCGGGTACTAGTCTGGTGGCAAACCTTTGAAACTTTTTCAGTTTAGTCTTATCCTTGACTAGATATGGACTCCATGCTGGGGCTGCATACTCTAGGATTGGCCTGACATGTGTGGTATACAAAGTTCTGAATGATTCTTTACACAAGTTTCTGAATGCCGTTCGTATGTTGGCCAGCCTGGCATATGCCGCTGATGTTATCCGCTTGATATGTGCTGCAGGAGACAGGTCTGGCGTGATATCAACCCCCAAGTCTTTTTCCTTCTCTGACTCCTGAAGAATTTCCTCTCCCAGATGATACCTTGTATCTGGCCTCCTGCTCCCTACACCTATCTTCATTACATTATATTTGGTTGGGTTAAACTCTAACAACCATTTGTTCGACCATTCCTTCAGCTTGTCTAGGTCTTCTTGAAGCCTCAAACAGTCCTCTTCTGTTTTAATCCTTCTCATAATTTTAGCATCGTCCGCAAACATTGAGAGAAATGAATCGATACCCTCCGGGAGATCATTTACATATATCAGAAACAAGATAGGACCGAGTACAGAGCCCTGTGGGACTCCACTGGTGACTTCACGCCAATCGGAGGTCTCACCCCTCACCGTAACTCTCTGCTTCCTATTGCTTAGATACTCCCTTATCCACTGGAGCACCTTACCAGCTACACCTGCCTGTCTCTCCAGCTAATGTACCTGCCTCTTATGCGGCACTGTGTCAAAGGCTTTCCGACAATCCAAGAAAATGCAGTCCGCCCAGCCCTCTCTTTCTTGCTTAATCTGTGTCACCTGATCGTAGAATTCTATCAAGCCTGTAAGGCAAGATTTACCCTCCCTGAACCCATGTTGGTGATTTGTCACGAAGTCCCTTCTCTCCAGATGTGTTACCAGGTTTTTTCCAGGTTTGTGTGTGTACACGTGTAGGTGTGGTGTGTGTGTGTGTGTGTGTACTCACCTAGTTGTACTCACCTAGTTGTTATTGCGGGGGTTGAGCTCTGGCTCTTTGGTCCCTCCTCTCAACCGTCAATCAACAGGTGTACAGGTTCCTGAGCCTATTGGGCTCTATCATATCTACACTTGAAACGGTGTATGGAGTCAGCCTCCACCACATTACTTCCTAATGCATTCCATTTGTCAACAACTCTGACACTGAAAAAGTTCTTTCTAATATCTCTGTGGCTCATTTGGGCACTCAGTTTCAACCTGTGTTCCCTAGTGCGTGTGCCCCTTGTGTTAAATAGCCTGTCTTTATCAACCCTGTCGATTCCCTTGAGAATCTTGAATGTGGTGATCATGTCCCCCCTAACTCTTCTGTCTTCCAACGAAGTGAGGTTTAATTCCCGTAGTCTCTCCTCGTAGCTCATACCTCTCAGCTCGGGTACTAGTCTGGTGGCAAACCTTTGAACCTTTCCCGTTTAGTCTTATGCTTGGCAAGATATGGACTCCATGCTGGAGCCGCATACTCCAGGATTGGTCTGACATATGTGGTATATAATGTTCTGAAAGATTCCTTACGCAAGTTTCTAAAGGCCGTTCTTATCTTAGCCAACCTGGCATATGCTGCTGATATTATCCTCTTGATATGAGCTTCAGGGGACAGGTCTGGCGTGATATCAACCCCCAGGTCTTTCTCCCTGACTCTTGAAGTATCTCATCTCCTAAATGATACCTGGTATCTGGTTTCCTGCTTCCTACCCCTATTTCCATTACATTACATTTGCTTGGATTAAACTCTAACAGCCATTTGTTCGACGATTCCTGCAGCTTGTCCAGGTCTTCTTGAAGCCTCAAGCAGTCCTCATCTGTCTTAATCCTTCTCATAATTTTGGCGTCGTCAGCAAACATTGAGAGGAATGAGTCTATACGCTCTGGGAGATCATTTACGTATATCAGAAACAGGATAGGTCCAAGCACAGAGCAGTGTGGGACTCCACTGGTGACTTGACACTATTCTGAGGTCTCAACCCTCACTGTAACTCTCTGCTTCCTATTGCTTAGGTACTCCCTTATCCACTGGAGCGCCTAACCAGTTACTCCTGCCTGTTTCTCCAGCTTGTGCATCAACCTTTTATGGGGTACTGTGTCAAAGGCTTTCCGACAGTCCAAAAAAATGCAGTCCGCCCATCCTTCTCTTTCTTGCCTAATCTTTGTCACCTGATTGTAGAATTCTATCAAGCCTGTAAGGCAAGATTTACCCTTCCTGAACCCATGTTGATGGGTTGTCACGAAGTCTCTTCTCTCCTGATGTGTTACTAGGTTTTTTCTCACAATCTTCTCCATCACCTTGCATGGTATACAAGTTAAGGACACTGGCCTGTAGTTCAGTGCCTCTTGTCTGTCGCCCTTTTTAAATATTGGTATTACATTAGCAGTCTTCCATATTTCCGGTAGGTCTCCCATTTTCAGTGACCTACTACACACTATGGAGAGTGGCAAGCAAAGTGCTCCTGCACACTCTTTCAATACCCGTGGTGAGATTCCATCCGGCCCAACAGCTTTTCTCACATCCAGCTCCAATAGGTGCTTCTTGACCTCATCTCTTGTAATTTCGAACCTTTCCAAGGTCACCTGGTTTGCTGCCACCTCTCCTAGCGCCGTGACTTCTCCCTGTTCTATTGTAAAGACCTCCTGGAACCTTTTGTTGAGTTCTTCACACACCTCTTTGTCATTCTCTGTGTACCTGTCCTCGCCCACCCTAAGTTTCATCCCCTGTTCCTTCACTGTTGTCTTCCTCCTGATGTGACTGTGTAGATAGCTTTGGTTCGGTCTTGGCTTTATTAGCTATATCATTTTCATAACCTTTTCTCAGCTGCTCTTCTCACACTAACATAATCGTTCCTGGTTCTCAGGTATCTCTCTCTCTACTTTCTGGTATTATGTTATTACGGAAGTTCCCCCATGCCCTTTTGTTCAGCTCCGTTGCTTTCATACATTCTCTATTAAACCACGGATTCTTCCTTTGCTTCTCTGTTTTTTCCTGTTGGGCTGGGACAAACCTGCTTACAGCCTCCTGACATTTTTGGGTGATATAGTCCATCATGTCTTGTACGGACTTGGTTCCGAGTTCTGTGTCCCATTGTATATCCCATAGGAATTTATTCATCTCCTCATATATTCCCTTTGGGTACGCCAGCCCTTTGTTTCCGAGTTCGTTTCTGGGGGGAGATAATTCCTAGCTCAACCAGGTACTCAAAGCTCAATACACTATGATCACTCATTCCCAGAGGGGTTTCCAACTTAACTTCCCTTATATCCGACTCATTTAGGGTAAATATCAGATCTAGCAACGCTGGTTCATCCTCTCCTCTCATTCTTGTCAGTCTCTGGACGTGTTGACTAAGAAAGTTTCTTGTTGCCACGTCCAGCAGCTTAGCTTTCCATGTGTCTGGTCCTTCATGTGGGTCTCTGTTCTCCCAATCTATCTTCCCGTGGTTGAAGTCTCCCATGATTAGTAGTCTGGATCCGTTCCTGCTAGCCACAGAAGCTGCTCTCTCTATTATATTGATGGTGGCCAAGTTTCTATCATATTCCTGTCTGGGTCTTCTGTCATTCAGATGGGGGGTTATATATGACTACTACTTTAATTTGTTGTCCTCTAGTTGCTATGGTGCCTGATATGTAGTCACTGAAACCTTCACAGTTCTGATTTACCATCTCTTCAAAACTCCAACCTTTTATTACCAGCAAAGCTTCACCACCTCCTCCTCTCCCTACTCTCTCTTTCCTCACTACATAGCAGTCCTGTGGAAACACTGCATTTGTTATGGTTTTCGTTAGCTTTGTTTCTGTGAGTGCTATTATGTCTGGGTTTTCTTCTAGTGCCCATTCTCCGAGTTCACTTGTTTTATTTGTAATCCCATCTATGTTAGCGTACATTGCCTTGAAGCTCACTTCCGTCTGTTCATTTTCAAGTCCCCTTCTTGGCGAGCATTCTGCTGGTGGAGTAAGCTGTTCCCTGGGTGAGAAGATCTGTGAGATGGTTTGCAGGGTCTCAGAGAATTTTAGGGTGGGGGTGGGGGTTCAAGGGAAGGGGGGACAGGTAGGGTGAGGGTTAAGGAGATAGGGGGGACATGGAGGATACAGGGTGAGGGGGAAGGAAGGATAGGGAGGGTATGGGATGAAGGGGGAGGGGGGATTGGGGGGAAAGGTGGGAGGGGAGGACATTGTAGGAATGGGGGAAGGGTGACAGGGTCAGAATGGGGTGGGGGGGAGGGAGGTTTGGGTGAGCATTTGGGTGGGGGCAGGTAGGGTGAGGGGAAGTTAGGGTTTCTATGCAGAGGGGGATTGTGGTGTTGCCCTCCCCTCTGGTGTTGCTGGGATGCTGGTTGTGGGTTCCCCTCTTGTCTCTGGGACTGTTGTGTTGGGGGCTGTGAATTCCTGGTTTACTCCTCTTTCCCTACGCTTCCTCCTTGCCTCTGCTGCCCTGGCTCTCTCCTCCTTCATCCTGTCCCTCTGCAGGAATACTTTCTTGTATTCCTCCACATACTGCAGACGACTCTTCCTTTCTAGAAAAACCTCTTTGGTGGCCTCGTTTGTAAACACCACCTTTACCAGTCAGTTTCTGTACTTGTTGTACCAGCCCAACCTGAAAACCTTCTCAATGTTTTGTTCAGCCCCTTCCATGTGTAACCCCTTCAGTAGCACATGTACTGCCTCTCTATCCTTGCTGTTCCATTCCTGCCTATTGGATCCTTGCTGTTCTTTGATGCCTACAACTACCACTGATCTTTTTCTCTCCAGCAGCTGACTGGTGTACCTTGCTGCTTCCAGTGAGGTAGCTGCTTGCATGGCTACCTCCCTCACTGTGTCCATTGCTTCTGAGCTCTTTTTCAGTCTTTCCGCAAACGTTTCAGGTACAGAGGCACTTCCTTCCAAAGCAACATTCCCACCTTCCCTTTGGATGATAATCTGATGTTCAGCCTCTTTATTTTCCTCTGTGAGGGATTTGATCTCCTCCCTTGCTGATGTCAACTCACTTTGCAGGTTGTTAATTGTAATCCTCATTTCATGTATCTCCCTCCTGAATTACTTCAGAACTTGGGTTAACATTTCCTTCATTTGGTCACTTTGACTATTCCCTATGACCCGTGTTGCATCCTCCTGCCATTTTGTCCCTTCCCCTGATATGTTTTGATAGGGTTAGGCAAGGGGGGGATGCAGAGAGGGGGGGCAGAGAGAGAGGGGAGGGAGAGCAAAAGAGACAGAGCAGGGTACTCACACACACACACGAGTGGATGTGTGTGTGTGAACACGAGTAGGTGTGTGTGTGTGTACATGAGTGGGTGGGTGGGTGTGTGTGTACATGTGATAGTGTGGTGTGTAATTACCTAAGTGTAGTTACAGAATGAGAGCTACGCTCATGGTGTCCCGTCTTCCCAGCACTCTATCATATAAAGTTTTGAAACTACTGACGGTCTTGGCCTCCACCACCTCACCTAACTTGTTCCAACCATCTACCACTCTGTTTGCAAAAGTGAATTTTCATATATTTTTTCGGCATCTGTGTTTAGCTATAGTATAGGGAGCCTGTCGGCCAAGCGGACAGCACACTGGACTTGTGATCCTGTGGTCCCGAGTTCGATCCCGGGCGCCGGCGAGAAACAATGGGCAGAGTTTCTTTCACCCTATGCCCCTGTTACCTAGCAGTAAATAGGTACCTAGGTGTTAGTCAGCTGTCACGGGCTGCTTCCTGGGGGTGGAAGCCTGGTCGAGGACCGGGCCGCGGGGACACTAAAGCCCCAAAATCATCTCAAGATAACCTCAAGATAGCTAGTTTAAATCTATGACCTCTTGTTCTTGAAGTTCCAGGTCTCAGGAAATCTTCCCTATCGATTTTATCAATTCCTGTTACTATTTTGTATGTAGTGATCATATCACCTCTTTTTCTCTGTCTTCTAGTTTTGGCATATTTAATGCCTCTAACCTCTCCTCGTAGCTCTTGCCCTTCAGTTCTGGGAGCCACTTAGTAGCATGTCTTTGCACCTTTTCCAGTTTGTTGATGTGCTTCTTAAGATATGGGCACCACACAACCGCTGCATATTCTAGCTTTGGCCTAACAAAAGTCGTGAATAATTTCTTTAGTATATCGCCATCCATGTATTTAAAAGCAATTCTGAAGTTTGAAAGCGTGGCATAGGCTCCTCGCACAATATTCTTTATGTGGTCCTCAGGTGATAGTTTTCTATCTAGAACCACCCCTAGATCTCTTTCTTTATCAGAATTCTTTAATGATTTCTCACATAATATATAGGTTGTGTGAGGTCTATGTCCTCCTATTCCGCATTCCATAACATGGCATTTATTAACATTAAATTCCATTTGCCAAGTGGTGCTCCATATACTTATTTTGTCCAGGTCTTCTTGAAGGGCATGACAATCATCTAAGTTTCTTATCCTTCCTATTATCTTAGCATCATCAGCAAACATGTTCATATAATTCTGTACACCAACTGGTAGATCATTTATGTAGACAATAAACATCACTGGTGCAAGAACTGAACCCTGTGGTACTCCACTTCTGACATTTCTCCAGTACGATACATTGCCTCTGATCACTGCCCTCATTTTTCTATCAGTCAGAAATTTTTTCAGCCATGTTAGAAGCTTACCTGTCACCCATCCAATATTTTCCAGTTTCCAGAACAACCTCTTATGTGGAACTCTGTCGAAAGCCTTTTTTAGGTCCTGATAGATGCAGTCAACCCAACCATCTCTTTCCTGTAATATCTGTTGTTCGATCATAGAAACTGAGTAAATTCGATACACAGAATTTTCCAGATCGAAAACCATACTGTCTGTCTGATATTATATAATTTGTCTCCAGGTGTTCTACCCATTTAGTTTTAATTATTTTTTCCAATATTTTGACTATTACACTTGTAAATGATACCGGTCTATAATTAAGAGGGTCTTCCCTGCTTCCACTTTTGTAGATTGGAACTATGTTAGCCTTTTTCCACACATCAGCTACAACTCCTGTAAACGGGGATGCCTGAAGAATCAGTTAAAGTGTCTCGTCTCTAGACACCTCTATGTGCTCTATGTTGTTCTCTGGAATTCTTATTGTATCTGGTTCCCCGAAGATGTGTGTGTGTGTGTATGTACACGTGTGTGTGTGTGTGTGTGTGTGTGTGTGTGTGTGTGTGTGTGTGTGTGTGTGTGTGTGTGTGTGTGTGTGTGTGTGTGTGGTGTGTGTGTACACGTCTGGGTGTGGTGTGTGTGTGTGTGTGTACTCACCTATTTGTACTCACCTATTTGTGCTTGCAGGATCGAACATTGACTCTTGGATCCCGCCTCTCCGGCCATCGGTTGTTTACAGCAATGACTGCTGTCCCATTTCCCTATCATACCTAATTTTAAAAGTATGAATAGAGTTTGCTTCAACAACCTGTTCCCCAAGTGCATTCCATTTTTCCACTACTCTCACGCTAAAAGAAAACTTCCTAACATCTCTGTGACTCATCTGAGTTTCCAGTTTCCGGTATCAAGATTACAAAATAGTATCAAGATTACAATGGTATTTACACAATATTACACAATAGTATCAAGATTACACAATAGTATCAAGTTAATAGTATCAAGATTACACAATAACGAATGTACAAGCCTTCTCCAGAGATCTCATTGATACAATTACTACCTATTACGACACATCTTGAGGTTATCTTGAGATGATTTCGGGGCTTTAGTGTCCCCGTGGCCCGGTCCTCGACCAGGCCTCCACCCCCAGGAAGCAGCCCGTGACAACTGACTAACACCCAGGTACCTATTTACTGCTAGGTAACAGGGGCATAGGGTGAAAAAAACTCTGCCCATTGTTTCTCGTTAGCGCCTGGGATCGAACCCAGGACCACAGGATCACAAGTCCAGCGTGCTGTCCGCTCGGCCGACCGGCTTCCACACCACATGGGTGTGTTGGGGAACAGGTCGTAAGCCTAGCAGAAGTGGACAACACCTACCACCACCCAAGTGGGTCCTTGACCCCGTACTTGTTAAAGAACATGAACGAGTAAAGCAACTTGGAGATACATACAAACGAACCAAAGCACAAGGTGACGCATGCATTTCTAGTTGCAAATAGAGAGGTGAGAGACATGAGCAACGTTATACGTAATAAACATTGGGAAGAGTTCCTACAAAGTATAAATGAGCAAACAACACTTGTTGAAGTTTGGGAAAAGATACGAAAAATCTCTAGAAGCAGCCCAACCAAACCGCTGCACCACAGCCCACTAGAACAAGCAAACATCCTCCTTGATCAATGGACACTAACATTAACAACTAACACTACAACTCACTCCCAAATAACATACAGCACAAACTTATTGACACACGTCCCACCAGACAACGAACCATCAATCTTGCCTGTACAGCTATCGACGTGTCGGACCTTAATGATGTAACTGAATGGGAATTAAATCATGCACTAAAGATGGGCAAATCAACTGCTCCTGGAGAGGATGGTATTACTTACGGTCTACTGAGATTAGTCTCACAAGTACCAGGTAATCCATTATTAGTGTTGTACAGAATGAGTTTAAGTGAAGGAGTATTACCTGATGCTTGGACAAAGAGTGTCATTGTTCCCATCCTCAAACCACACTCAGATAACTAAAGACCCATATCTCTAACATCGTGTGTTTGTAAAGTGCTTGAACGTATTTTTCTTAACCGACTCATGTGTCTTATACAGGGGCACCTGTCACCCCAACTGTTTGGATTTATACCTGGGCTCAGTACACAACACTGTTTTGTTGAGTACTTCGCACATATTGAAGCTTCCCCTCACAGTCTTCATCGACCTAACAGCAGCTTTTGATACAGCAAACAAAGAAATTATAATTGAACAGCTTGCTGAGATGGAAATACAAGAAAAATTACTGAAATGGAAAAGGGCTATTTGTCTAATCGAACAGCATATGTTTTGTTTAATGGTGTTAAATGCACAGAGAGCAAACACTTTGAACTGTTTATTGCTTACTTTATCATGTTTATTGCTATTATAAAAACAATAAATGAACTCGGGTAAAAACGCTTCCTTACGATTTTAGAGACAAACTCTACATATTAGGTGTAGTTTCATGTAAATTGAATAAAAAATGAAAGAGATATATATGTTCAAGTAAGTAAAAAGTAAAGTCTAGGGTGTTGCCTTCTGTGGCTGAGGTTGACATCAACCAATTTTCTCCAAAATTGACACCTTTACAGATAGGCATACGTGCAGTCAGGTGTATAGATTTCATGCAAATCGCCTTATAAACAAAAGAGAGAAATAAAATTATTAAACAAAAAAAAAATTGCCTTTTTTTTAACTAAATTTTTTTTAATAAAACTAATTATAATTTGTTTTTAATATATGCTATTGTGATAGCTGAGAGTCATATACATGATTTCAGTTGATATTTTTGTTTGATAATAATTTTTTACCATTTTGGAAAATTGTTGACACATAATTCAATATTTTTTTACTCCCTTCCTATTTATGCTACGATATTGCGACTTGGACCAGATGAAACCCTTTTCATATACAACTTGTCAAAAAAAGTTTGATTGAAATCAAACGAGTTTTCATTTATTGCATATTTTGGGCAAATTTGGAAATAACGTCCCCTTAAGATACCAACTTCTATGTCAGATTGGCCTCCTATGCTGATCCAACCTTTGCTCATGAACGGCCTATACCACTCGTTCGCTAAGTTCACTTTCTGCGGTTCGTTCTGGGCTATATCAATATAGTTGCTCCTAGGGTCACACATGGCCAGGGTTACAACTCTCTTGCCCTTCTTCTTGAGGTTATCTTGAGATGATTTCGGGGCTTTTAGTGTCCCCGCGGCCCGGTCCTCGACCAGGCCTTCACCCCTAGGAAGCAGCCCGTGACAGCTGACTAACACCCAGGTACCTATTTTACTGCTAGGTAACAGGGGCATAGGGTGAAAGAAACTCTGCCCATTGTTTCTCGCCGGCGCCTGGGATCGAACCCGGGACCACAGGATCACAAGTCCAGCGTGCTGTCCGCTCGGCTGACCTGCTCCCTTAAAAAATGTGACTCAATCTGTTACAATTGTAACTCCTTATTAGGGACAAGTCACTCCTATACATTCTCGAGTGGCTCTGACTGTGCCCACTCGTATTGGAGTTCCTTGGTCCAGGTGCACTACTCGTACTTTGTAGGACTTTACTGGACTCTTGTCTTCTTGGAACGTATTTAGTTTCTCGTTTAACCTCTTCATCCTTGCTTTCAGATGAAGTGTGTGACATACTCTTCTGAGTTTTAGGGTCCTTACGTCTATTCGCCCATCTATCAAAATTTTCTCACCCCAGGTTCCTCTGGGTCTATCATAATTTCTTCCTCCCCAGACTCCACTGAGTCTGCCATTGCTGCGTCTCACCTCGCTTCTCACTCTGTTCTCCCTTAGGCTCTTGTAAGCTTCCATAATCATAATTGCCCTATTTGTGGCATCTCTTACGTCCTTTACCCGTGCCTCTTGGATCTTGAATTTTGTCTCGGGGTACATCATCTCCAAGAACTTTAACATGACCATTAATTGCTTTAGGTCAGCATAGGATCCAACTCCGACAGCCTCAATCCATCTCTGGAATCGCCTTTCCAGATCCCTTGCTGTCTCAGCAAAGGGACTTGCTGCAGCCTTCACCATTTCTCTGAAGCACTTCCTATAAGCTTCCAGGGTCAACTGAAATGAGTGCAATATGCTGCTCTTCACTGTTGCATAATCCTGGCACTCCTCCAATGTCAGTTGAGTGTATGCCTCTCTGGTTGCGCCGGTCAATCTTAATTGCACCAGTTGGGCCCAATCTCCCTGTGGCTATTCCTTGATGCTGGCCACCTTTTCGAAGTGTTCAAAGAAGCCCTCTGCCTCTTCGGGTACAAATAGGGGAATGTCCTTTTCCCTAACCCTATTATCTGGTGGGTGTAATACCTGGGTGGCGCTCTCTGGCAACCCATGTTCTACCCTTTGCTCAGCCAAGGTTCTATTTGCTTCTATCTGCATTTGTTTGGTCCTCTCTTTTTCCCTTTCGACCTGGGCTTTTTCTTTCTCCTGTTTTAACTCTAGTTCTCTTATTCCGGTTTTCTCTCTCTCTTTCTTTGCTTCATTTTTCATCTGAAGTTCCAACTTCAACTTTTCCATTTGGAACTGTCTCTCCTCACGCTGCATCTGGAGCTCGAGCTGCAATCTTTCCAAGCTCCTATTTCGGCTACTCCTGCTACTCTTACTGCTCCTACTGGATCCCTGGGATCGTACTTCATCCTGCCCATCATCCTCCTTTCCACTTTCAGCTCCTTTCTGAGCTCCATGTTCTGCCATTTCATTCTTGGCTCTCAACTGCCTCAGGATCTCATCCTTCATCCCAGCTACTTTAGATGTTTACATCCTGATGCCACATTTTTCTGCTATTTGTTTCAACTGTTACCTGGTGCAACCTTCCAAGTCCTCAGGCTTGCCTGACTCCACAAATTCTTGCACCTTATCCATCTTGTCCTGTGAGTCTTCCCAAGAGAGAGAATATACACCTGTGGTCACAAAGATACTTTGGAAATAAGTAGGCTTATTTTCACAAAAGGTGTACCTGTCCAATCTCAGACAGGCTGTAGGTGTGTCAGACAGGCCGGACACAAGCCCCCAAATATTATTACATTGTTGTAGGTCGAGTGCGCACGTCCCTACCATACAACCAACCAAAACACGTAGAGTGCTTATACTTTGGTCATTAAGAGATCACCCTGTACGCTTCCTGCTCTTGGAGAGGGGCTCAACGTCTCACATTAAAGGGGTGTGGCGCCAACACTAGCCAATTTGTCACGTGTACACACCCAATTCGAACCGCTGTGACTCTCCACACTCTCCTTATTTTGTATGACCTCCTCATTTCCCCCCTCTATTTGAATTGTAATTCTGTACCACCCTGTCCACAGCTGTGATTCTCTCTCTCTTTCTTCTACTTTATGGGAAGGCTCATTAGGACAAGGGCAAAAACCTGCTGGTTATGAACATTTAAAATACTGAGAACATATACAACACAAACACAACATACACTAATGACTCCAACACTCTATGCTATTATAGTCAGGTTACATTCAATCCCATCGGGACTCTATCAGCTGCTTATATCAAGTGGTGGCCCCACTCCTGGTTCGCCACTTATGCTACCAACCTCACCAAGTGAGTTAAATCTTGTAATAAAATACGGCACTACCAGCCCTAGAATATATATAAATAATATACACAAGGACTCCAGCCTATGGCTGCAACAACATAAACATCAGTATAAATATTGACACTCAAAAACTCTTTCAGCCCTCTATAAGTAATCAATAAGAACCTCCTCTCTGCATCCAGAGGTTCACTACCCTGAACACTTCAGGTTCTCACAGAATTGTCTACCAGGGTCTTCCACAGCTCTGCTACATCATGAAGTCTTCCTTAACAGCAATGGTGCTTCACCACTGGTACCGCAGAAGCATGTGAGACTTCACTTCACTACTCTTTCTCTCACTTTTGAGGTCCAACTCCTCACTATGGGGGTGCTCTTCCTCAGAGTACACTGCTCCTTCAACTGCCTTGGAGTTTTATCTACTAACTCCCTCTACTGGCTCGAAGTTCTCAGCAACTCCTTCCCCAGACAAACCTGCCTCCCATTGACACGCCAATACAAATGTTTCCCCTATAAACAAATAACTAAAATAAACTCGTGCATAATAAATGTCTCCACTCGATATCCCTCTGATAACCACACGCCATGAGGGGACTCCCCCACGACCGGACGAGGCTAACTCTGCCTTCCCTGAGCCGCCCTGAGCCGAGGTTGCCAGCCGCCGCCTCCTTCAGTTGCCTAGAGGCACTCTGCGGGAAGGACGTACTGCTCCTTCCACCAGCTGGCTCCCTCATCTTTATTCCCTTATTTAGGCTTTCTGCCTTAACAAAATAGGCTTAATATATAAATAGACACTTGCTGTGGTCGCTGGGCACACGATCAACTATATGCAATCACTGTTAACTGGTTAAAATAGGCTTACCACAGAGTCAGATATACAAGGGCAGTTGGCGCGCTCCTCAGCCCACAAAATCGTCATTTAAACGTCTCTACAGGGCTTCTTTCCTTCCTGACTCGAGCATGAAATCGTCCCCAGGCTTCATACAAGAACGCCTCACTTATTCTCGTCTCGACGGAGCATTTATATAGAGATTCATCCTCTGCTACCAAGCGCTTAAAGACTGCATCCTACTTCCAAGACTTTCACTACTCGAGTAAGGTCAAGACCCCTGACATGAGCCTCATGCCTTCCTCACAAACTTTTGACATCTCATGTCAAGTCATTTATGTACATATTTATTCACTGCCCATGTGTTTAACTGTTCGCCCACATTAGCCAAGTGTTTAATATATACATTCACAAGCCTATATTTTCTTTGACCTCTCAGTTAGGTCAGGTCTGACAGAATAACTCTCAGGGGTAGACTCGTTTTTCAGCTGGAGCCTGAGATCATAACAGTGCACACGTGTGGGTGTGGTGTGTGTGCACGTGTGGTGTGTGTGTGCACGTGTGGTGTGTGTGTGCACGTGTGGTTTGTGTGTGTGTGTGTGTGCACGTGTGGTGTGTGTGTGTGCACGTGTGGTGTGTGTGTGTGCACGTGTGGTGTGTGTGTGTGTGCACGTGTGGTGTGTGTGTGTGCACGTGTGGTGTGTGTGTGTGTGTGTACACGTGTGGGTGTGGTGTGTGTGTGTGCACGTGTGGTGTGTGTGTGCACGCGTGGTGTGTGTGTGCACGTGTGGTGTGTGTGTGTGTGTACACGTAAGGGTGTGGTGTGTGTCTGTACACGTGTGTGTGTGTCTGTACACGTGTGTGTGTGTGTGTGTCTGTACACGTGTGTGTGTGTGTGTGTCTGTACACGTGTGTGTGTGTGCGTGTCTGTACACGTGTGTGTGTGTGTGTGTCTGTACACGTGGGTGTGGTGTGTGTGTACTCACCTAGTTGTACTCACCTAGTTGTGTCTGCAGGATCGAGCATTGACTCTTGGATCCCGCCTTTCGAGCATCGGTTGTTAACAGCAATGACCCCTGTCCCATTTCCCTATCATACCTGGTTTTAAAATTATGAATAGTATTTGCTTCCACAACCTGTTCCTGCAGTGCATTCCATTTTCCCACTACTCTCACGCTAAAAGAAAACTTCCTAACATCTCTGTGACTCATCTGAGTTTCAAGCTTCCATCCATGTCCTCTCGTTCTGTTACTATTCCGTGTGAACATTTCGTCTATGTCCACTCTGTCAATCCCTCTGAGTATTTTATACGTTCCTATCATGTCCCCCCTCTCCCTTCTTTTTTTCTAGCGTCGTAAGGCACAGTTCCCTCAGGTGCTCCTCATTCCCCATCCCTCGCAGCTCTGGGACGAGTCTCGTTGCAAACCTCTGAACCTTTTCCAGTTTCATTATATGCTTCTTCAGATGGGGACTTCATGATGAGGCGGCATACTCTTAACACTGGCCTCACGTAGGCAGTGTAAAGTGCCCTAAATGCCTCCTTCTCTTCTTGAGGTTATCTTGAGATGATTTCGGGGCTTTTTAGTGTCCCCGCGGCCCGGTCCTCGACCAGGCCTCCACCCCCAGGAAGCAGCCCGTGACAGCTGACTAACACCCAGGTACCTATTTTTTTACTGCTAGGTAACAGGGGCATAGGGTGAAAGAAGCTCTGCCAATTGTTTCTCGCCGGCGCCCGGGATCGAACCCGGGACCACAGGATCACAAGTCTAGTGTGCTGTCCGCTCGGCCGACCGGCTCCTTCCTTAGGTTTCTGAATGATGTTCTAACTTTTGCCAGTGTAGAGTACGCTGCTGTCGTTATCCTATTTATATGTGCCTCAGGAGATAGATTAGGTGTTACGTCCACACCCAGGTCTCTTTCGCGCGTCGTCACAGGTAGGCTGTTCCCCTTCATTGTGTACTGTCCCTTTGGTCTCCTATCTCCTAGTCCCATTTCCATAACTTTACATTTGCTCGTGTTGAATTCCAGTAGCCATTTCTCTCACCATCTCTGTAATCTTTTCAGGTCCTCTTGGAGGATCCTGCAATCCTCATCTGTCACAACTCTTCTCATCAACTTTGCGTCATCCGCAAACATCGACATGTAGGACTCTACGCCTGTAAACATGTCGTTAACATATACAAGAAATAGAATTGGTCCCAGCACCGATCCTTGTGGTACTCCACTTGTTACTGTTCGCCAGTCCGACTTCTCGCCCCTTACCGTAACTCTTTGGCTCCTTCCTGTTAGGTAGTTCCTTATCCATGCTAGGACCTTTCCCCCCACCCCCGCCTGCCTCTCGAGTTTGAACAGCAGTCTTATGTGCGGTACTGTATCAAAGGCTTTTTGGCAGTCCAGAAATATGCAGTCTGCCCAACCATCTCTGTCCTGTCTTATCCTCGTTATTTTATCATAGAATTCCAGAAGGTTTGTTAGGCACGATTTCCCTGTCCAGAACCCATGTTGATGTTTGTTCACAAACCTAATGTTCTCCAGGTGTGCAACCAGTCGTAGCCTAATTATTCTTTCCAGTATTTTACAGGGGATGCTTGTCAGTGATACAGGTCTATAGTTAAGTGCCTTCACCCTATCGCCTTTCTTGAAGATCGGCACGACATTTGCCTTCTTCCAGCATCTGGGCAATTCTCCCGACATTAAGTGATTCATTAAAGATCATTGCCAGAGGCACGCTGAGGGCCTGCGCTGCTTCTTTTAGTATCCACGGTAATACTTTGTCTGGTCCAACTGCTTTAGTTGCATCTAGAGTTGTCAACTGTTTCATTACCTCCTCTGCTGTCACCTCTATATCTGATAGTCTTTCATCTAGGGTAACCCCTTCCAACAATGGGAGCTGCTCAGGCTCGGTAGTGAACACTCCATGGAAACTGGCATTCAGTGCCTCGCAGATTTCCTTGTCACTTTCAGTATATGCCCCCTCTGTCTTCCTTAGTCTTGTCACTTGGTCGTTCACCGACATTTTTCTTTTTATATGACTGTGTAGTAACTTAGGTTTTTTTTTGCTTTGATTGCAATATCGTTCTCATTGTCCCTTTCCGATGTTCGTCTTATGTTAATGTAATCGTTCCTAGCTCTGTTGCATCTGATCCTGTTGTCCTCTGTCCTTTGTCTTCTGTACTTCCTCCACTCCCGCTTGCTGGCTATTTTTGCTTCCTGACACTGTCTATTAAACCATGGGTTATTATATTCCTTCTTATTTTTTCCCTTTACTGTTGGTATAAATCTCTCTTCGGCCTCCTGGCATTTCTGTATGACTAGGTCCATCATATCTTGGACTGTTTTTCCTCTAATTTCTTCCTCCCACTGCACTTCACCCAGATAGTCCCTTATCCTCTTTTAGTCCCCTTTCCTGTAGTCAACTCTCCTTTCCCAGATCTCTTGTCCCATGGTCATAAGTTTGAATTCCATCATGTAGTCAAAGACTAGGACACAATGGTCACTGGCCCCTAGAGGTATTCCATGCTCTAAATTCTCGATATCTTCTACGTTCTTGGTGAAAATCAGGTCTAATAGGCTCGGTGCATCTCCTCCTCTTTCCCTTGTGTCTTCCTTTACATGTTGTGTTAGGAAATTCCTGTCTATAACATCTACTAATTTTGCTCCCCACATTTCGTCCCCTCCATGGGGATTCCTTGATTCCCAATTTATCTCTCTATGATTTAGGTCCCCCATGATCAGTAGCTTCGCTTTCATTCTGTGGGCTAGTGTTGCTGCCTTCTGCAGTTCATCTATACATGCCTTGTTGTTGTCATCATACTCCTACCTGGGTCTTTTACTGTTTGGTGGGGGTTTGTAGATTACCAAGATCACAATCTTCCTCCCATCTACTGTCAGAGTTCCATGTATGAAGCTTGTGCACTCATTGGTAACCCGATTTCCCAGGTCTTCAAACTTCCATTTCCGCTTTATTAGGAGTGCCACTCCCCCTCCCTGTCTCTGTTTCCTCTCTTTTCGTATCACCTGGTACCCTTCAGGAAAGATTGCATCTGAGATCATGTCATTAATTTTAGTTTCCACAATTGCAACTATGACAGGATCTGCTTCACTCACTCTTTCTTTTATCTCTTCTGCTTTATTAGATACCCCATCAGCATTGGTGTACCAAACCTTGAGATTCTTCATGGAAACTCTTGTACCAGAGTTCTCCCTTTCTCTGGGGTCTGGGGGGATCTGGGGGGTGTCTAGGGGGTGACTGGGGCAGGGGGGACCTGGGGGATCTGGGGGGTGTCTGAGGGATGACTGGGGGCGGGGAGGATCTGGGGGATGTCCGGGGGGATCCGGGGGGTGTCTGGGGGGGTCCGGGGGGTGTATGAGGGGTGAAAGAGGTCGGGAGGGGTGCTTGGGGGGCTAATGGGGGCTGGGCTTCTAGGATGGTAGGTAGGAGGGTCTGGGGTAGGGCTTGGGTAGGTAGGTCTGGAGTAGGAAGGGCATACTGGGTCTGAAGATTATGGAGGGTCTGATAGGCATAGAGGGGTTGGGAGATAGCGTAAGGTTGGGTGTCAGATAGAGGTTGAGAGGATGGGAGGGGGAAGGATAGAGGGGGTGGGGGAACCTCCCACCCCCCTCGCAAGGTTGGGGGGTCACATGGAAGGAGAGGGGATAAGGGGGGGTGAGGGCTGGGTAGGTTTTGTGGGTTGAGTGGATGAGGGCTGGGTGGGTTTTTGGGGTTGAGGGGATGAGGGCTGGGTGGGTTTTTGGGGTTGAGGGGATGAGGGCTGGGTGGGTTTTGGGGGTTGAGGGGATGAGGGCTGGACGGGTTTTGGGGGTTAAGGTGATGAGGGGGTCCTTGGAATGTGGGATGAATTTGACTGCAGTGGGGTCAGAGGGGTCCAGGGAGGTGTTTGGGAGATAAGCAGGGGCAGAGAGGGCTGATTTGGGGAGGGAGTGACTTGAGAAGCAGGTGTGAGCTGGATAGCATGGTGTGGATTAGCACTGGGGTGTGTAGCTACGCTCAAATGGGAAGAGTTGTATTGTTGTTTGCTTGCTCTGTGGGCTATCTGCTCCTCCTTCGTCATGAATTTGTCAATATATACGTTGTAGTAATTTTCGCTACCTCTGAGTAAGTGTTTGTGATGCAGTATGTAAGTAATCCACTGCCTCTTCGTTAGTGAACTGTACCAGGACAGGTCGTTTCCTATTACAGTTGTATGGCCCAATGCGTCGGTGGACTTGGACCTCATTCCCTACCATATGGGCTCTCATGTCTCTCAAGATCCCCTGTAGCTCCAAATCTTTCAAATTAAATCCAAATCAAACCCTTCTCACTATTGAGTGTGTGTGTACAGATGTAGGTTTGGTGTGTATGTACACGTGTGGGTGTGGTGTGTGTGTGTACACGTGTGTGTGTGTGTGTACACGTGTGGGTGTGGAGTGTGTGTGTGTGCACGTGTGTGTGTGTGGTGAGTGTACACGTGTGGGTGTGGAGTGTGCGTGTGTGTGTGTGCACGTGTGTGTGTGTGTGCACGTGTGTGTGTGTGTGCACGTGTGTTTGTGGTGTGTGTGTGTGTACACATGTGGGTTTCGTGTGTGTGTGTGTGTACACGTGTGTGTGTGTGTGGTGTTGGTGTGGTGTGTGTGTGTGTGTGTACACGTGTGTGTGTGTGTGGTGTTGGTGTGGTGTGTGTGTGTACACGTGTGTGTGTGTGTGGTGTTGGTGTGGTGTGTGTGTGTGTGTGTACACGTGTGTGTGTGTGTGTGGTGTTGGTGTGGTGTGTGTGTGTGTGTGTTCACGTGTGTGTGTGTACACGTGTGGGTGTGGTGTGGGTGTCTGTGTATACGTGTGGGCGTGTGTGTGTGTTTGTACACGAGTGGGTGTGTGTGTACACGTGTGTGTGTGTGTTTACTAGTTGTGTTTACTAGTTGTGTTTTTGCGGGGGTTGAGCTTTGCTCTTTCGGCCCGCCTCTCAACTGTCAATCAACTGTTTACTAACTACTTTTTTTTTTTTTTTTTTTTTTCCCCACACCACACACACACACACACCAGGAAGCAGCCCGTGACAGCTGACTAACTCCCAGGTACCTATTAACTGCTAGGTAACAGGGGCACTTAGGGTGAAAGAAACTTTGCCCATTTGTTTCTGCCTCGTGCGGGAATCGAACCCGCGCCACAGAATTACGAGTCCTGCGCGCTATCCACCAGGCTTCGAGGCCCCTCGTAGTGTGTGTGTGTGTGTACACGTGTGTGTGTGTGTGTGTGTGTGTTTACTAGTTGTGTTTTTACGGGGATTGAGCTTTGCTCTTTCGGCCCGCCTCTCAACTGTCAATCAACTGTTTACTAACTACTTTTTTTTTTTTTCCACACCACACACACACACACACACCCCAGGGATCAACCCGTGACAGCTGACTAACTCCCAGGTACCTATTTACTGCTAGGTAACAGGGGCATTCAGGGTGAAAGAAACTTTGCCCATTTGTTTCTGCCTCGTGCGGGAATCGAACCCGCGCCACAGAATTACGAATCCTGCGCGCTATCCACCAGGCTACGAGGCCCCGTAGTGTGTGTGTGTGTGTGTGTACACGTGTGTGTGTGTGTGTACACGTGTGTGTGTGTGTGTGTACACGTGTGTGTGTGTGTGTGTGTGTGTACACGTATGGGTGTGGTGTGTGTGTTTACACGTGTGGGTGTGTGTGTACATGTGTGGGTGTGGTTTATGTGTACACGTACTCACCTAGTTGTGCTTGCGGGGGTTGAGCTCTGGCTCTTTGGTCCCGCCTCTCAACTGTCAATCAACAGGTGTACAGGTTCCTGAGCCTATTGGGCTCTATCATATCTACACTTGAAACTGTGTATGGAGTCAGCCTCCACCACATCACTTCCTAATGCATTCCATTTGTCAACCACTCTGACACTAAAAAAGTTCTTTCTAATATCTCTGTGGCTCATTTGGGCACTCAGTTTCCACCTGTGTCCCCAAGTGCGTGTGCCCCTTGTGTTAAACAGCCTGTCTTTATCAACCCTGTCAATTCCCTTGAGGATCTTGAATGTGGTGATCATGTCCCCCCTAACTCTTCTGTCTTCCAACGAAGTGAGGTTTAATTCCCGTAGTCTCCCCTCGTAGCTCATACCTCAACCCGTCCTCTTAAAAAGAACGTCACTTTTGGCTGGTATGCGCGATATGGCTAAATTTGGACGTAATTTGAAATGAAATCGACTCACAAAAGTGACGTTCTGTTCCGTTTTCTATTTGAGTCGTCCGGCGTACGCGCAGAGGTTATAAGAGGACACTTTAAATTCACGTTTTTCATAACGTTTTGAAACTTTATGAGAATTTCCTGCCCACCTAACCTATCAGAGGACCCTTAACTTACTGTTGTTGAAAAAAGAAATCCCAAATTTATTTTAATTTTTTTTTCATTTTCAAATTACGTCCAAATTCGGCCATACGGGCAAACGGCCAAAAGCGACGTTCTTTTTAAGAGGACAGGTTGACCTCTCAGCTCGGGTACTAGTCTGGTGGCAAACCTTTGAACCTTTTCCATTTCAGTCTTATGCTTGACTAGATATGGACTCCATGCTGGTGCCGCATACTCCAGGATTGGTCTGACATATGTGGTATATAATGTTCTGAAAGATTCCTTACACAAGTTTCTAAAGGCCGTTCTTATGTTAGCCAACCTGGCATATGCTGCTGCTGTTATCCTCTTGATAACACACGTGTGTGTGTGTGTGTGTGTGTGTGTGTGTGTGTGTGTGTGTGTGTGTGTGTGTGTGTGTACTCACCTATTTATACTCACCTATTTGTGCTTGCGGGGGTTGAGCTTTGGTTCTTTGGTCCCGCCTCTCAACTGTCAAGCAACTGGTGTACAGATTCCCGGGCCTACTGGGCTCAGTCATATCTACATTTGAAACTGTGTATGGAGTCAGCCTCCACCACATCACTGCCTAATGCATTCCATCCGTTAACTACTGACACTGAAAAAGTTCCTTCTAACGTCTCTGTGACTCATGTGGGTACTCAGTTTCCACCTGTGTTCCCTTGTTCGCGTCCCACCAGTGTTGAATACCTGGTTGATACCTGGTTGATGGGGTTCTGGGAGTTCGTCTACTCCCCAAGCCCGGCCCGAGGCCAGGCTCGACTTGTGAGAGTTTGGTCCACCAGGCTGTTGCTTGGAGCGGCCCGCAGGCCCACATACCCACCACAGCCCGGTTGGTCCGGCACTCCTTGGAGGAATAAATCTAGTTTCCTCTTGAAAATGTCCACGGTTGTTCCGGCAATATTTCTTATGCTTGCTGGGAGGACGTTGAACAACCGCGGACCTCTGATGTTTATACAGTGTTCTCTGATTGTGCCTATGGCACCTCTGCTCTTCATTGGTTCTATTCTACATTTTCTTCCATGTCGTTCACTCCAGTACGTTGTTATTTTACTGTGTAGATTTGGTACTTGGCCCTCCAGTATCTTCCAGGTGTATATTATTTGATATCTCTCTCGTCTTCTTTCTAGTGAGTACATTTGGAGGGCTTTGAGACGATCCCAATAATTTAGGTGCTTTATTGCGTCTATGCGTGCCGTATATGTTCTCTGTATTCCCTCTATTTCAGCAATCTCTCCTGCTTTGAAGGGGGAAGTGAGTACTGAGCAGTACTCAAGACGGGACAACACAAGTGCCTTGAAGAGTACAACCATTGTGATGGGATCCCTGGATTTGAAAGTTCTCGTAATCCATCCTATCATTTTTCTGGCTGTCGCAATATTTGCTTGGTTATGCTCCTTAAACGTTAGGTCGTCAGACATTATTATTCCCAAATCCTTTACATGCTGTTTTCCTACTATGGGTACATTTGATTGTGTTTTGTACTCTGTATTATGTTTAAGGTCCTCATTTTTACCGTACCTGAGTACCTGGAATTTATCACTGTTAAACATCATGTTATTTTCTGATGCCCAGTCGAAAACTTTATTAATATCAGCTTGAAGTTTTTCAATGTCCTCAGCCGAGGTAATTTTCATACTGATTTTTGTGTCATCTGCAAAGGATGATACGAAGCTGTGACTTGTATTTTTGTCTATATCTGATATGAGAATAAGGAAAAGCAGTGGTGCAAGGACTGTACCCTGAGGTACAGAGCTTTTCACTGCACTTGGACTAGATTTTATATGGTTGACAGTTACTCGCTGAGTCCTGTTTGACAGAAAACTGAGTATCCAGCGTCCTACTTTACCGGTTATTCCCATTGACTTCATTTTGTGTGCTATCACGCCATGGTCACATTTATCGAAGGCCTTTGCGAAGTCCGTGTATATCACATCAGCATTCTGTTTCTCTTCTAATGCCTCAGTGACTTTGTCGTAGTGCTCAAGTAGCTGTGAGAGGCACGATCTTCCCGCTCGAAATCCATGTTGGCCTGGGTTATGAAGGTCATTGGTCTCCATGAAATTGGTGACCTGACTCCTAATCACTCTCTCAAATACTTTTATGATGTGCGATGTTAGTGCAACTGGTCTATAATTTTTTGCCAATGCTTTGCTCCCTCCCTTGTGTAGAGGGGCTATGTCTGCTACTTTAAGTGCATCTGGTATCTCCCCCGTGTCCAAGCTCTTCCTCCACACTATACTGAGTGCCTGTGCTACCGGCACTTTGCATTTCTTTATAAATATTGAATTCCATGAGCCTTATCCTATTCCATGAATAGTTTATCCTTGTTTACCTGGTCTATTCCCCTGAGGATTTTCTTCTTACTCTTCTGTCCTCCAGGGTCGTAAGGTGCATTTCCCGCAGCCTTTCCTCGAAACTCATGCCTCTCAGTTCTGGGACTAGTCTAGTGGCATACCTTTGGACTTTTTCCAGCTTCGTCTTCTGCTTGACAAGGTATGGGTGCAATGCTGAGGCCGCATACTTCAGGATTGGTCTTACATATGTGGTATACAAGGTTCTGAATGATTCCTTACACAGGTTCCTGAACGCTGTTCTGATGTTAGCCAGCCGCGCATATGCCGCAGACGTTTTTCTTTTTATGTGGGCTTCAAGAGACAGGTTTGGTGTGATATCAACAATTAGATCTTTCTCTCTCTCCGTTTCATTAAGTACTTCATCTCCTATTCTGTATCCTGTGTCTGGCCTCCTGTTTCCACTGTCTAGTTTCATTACTTTTCATTTACTCGGGTTGAACTTCAACAGCCATTTGTTGGACCATTCACTCAGTCTGTCTAGGTCATCTTGTAGCCTCCTGATCTCCCAGAGGGTAAAGAATCGTTTCTCTCAATGTTTGTTTCATCAGCAAACATTGAGAGAAACGATTCTTTACCCTCTGGGAGATCATTTACATATATCAGAAACAGTATAGGTCCAAGGTCTGACCCCTGCGGGACTCCACTTGTAACGTCTCGCCAATCTGAGACCTGACCCCTCTCACACTGACTCCTTGTTTCCTGTTGCTTAGGTACTCCTTTATCCAATGGAGTACCTTCCCTTTCACTCTGGCCTGCATCTCCAGCTTTTTCACTAGCTTCTTGTGTGGTACTGTATCAAAGGCTTTCTGACAATCCAAAAATATGCAGTCTGCCCACCCTTCTCTTTCTTGCCTGATTTTTGTTGCCTGGTCGTAGAATTCAAGTAACCCTTGAATTCTACGGCCAGGCAATACGAGAAGACCAGCGAGACCCGACCTGGTCTTCACCCTGAACGACTCTGACAAGAGAAATCGGTTTTGAGGCCCCCGTAGGAATGAGCGACCACAGTGTACTGGTGTTTGAGTACCTGATTGAAGAAGGGTTATTGAACTCGAGGAAGGATACCGAAATCAAAAGGTTAGCATATCGAAAAGAAAGCTACGAGGAGATAAGAAAATTCCTAACAGATATAGCATGGAAAACAGAGCTCAGGGAAAAGACGGGCCAAGATATGATGGACTACATCACGCAAAAATGCAAGGACGCAGCAAACAAGTTTGTCCCAGCCCAGAAGGAAAACAATGATATGAAGATGAGAAACCCATGGTTTAATCAGAGATGTAGGCTAGCCAAGCAGCAAAGTAAAAGGGCATGGAGAAACTATAGGAATAACAGGACACTTGAGAGCAGGGAAAGATACCAGAATGCCAGGAATGAATACGTCAGGATGAGAAGAGAGGCAGAAAACAATACGAAAATGACATCGCAAGCAAGGCAAAGACTCGGCCTAAATTGCTGCTGTTATGATCTCAGCCTGCAGGAGAAATGAGTCTCCCTCCTTGAGAGTTATTCATCAAGCCTGACCTGATTAGAAGGTCTAGCATATATTGAGGTGATAACGCATATGTAAAATAGTTGCTTGGATATGTGTAACAGTTTGAGATTATGGGCAATGAAGAAGAAAACAGATAAATGACTGGCGAGGAGATGTGGACATTTTGCTGGAGGCGTGAGGCTCGCTTCCGGAGGACCTTGACCTCACTTGAGTGCCAGACATTGCAGGGGGAAGCCGCGCTCCGTTTGAGCTCCCGCCAGAAGGGAACCCCTAGTGATATATCTCTAAGAGAAGAGAAGTGTGCAGACGTGCCAGCTGTGGAATTGAGCTGAGAACGTTGTGGTGTCAAGTCTTGGACGGCGAGGAGAGTTTAATAAGCTGCTCAGAAGGATTTTCGTGGGCTGTGTGGAGCGCCCTGACCAGACGCCGTCAGAGGGAAAGCGCCCTCGATCAGTTAATCTGTGGTAAGCACGATATACGCCAGTTCATAGTGATTGCTTGTAGTTGGTCGTGTGCCCAGCGACAGTAGCAATGTTTATTTATAAGTTAGACATGTTTTAATAAGGCAGAAAGCCTGAAATAGGAGAGTGAAGAGGGAGGAGCACGGAGCGACGTCCGTCCCCTCTGAGCTCTGACCGACGACTGAGGGAGCCCGGCTCCTGACGGAGGAAGACCCTCCCAGCGAGTGAGGACCGCCGCCGGGCAAGGTGGAGTATGGACCCACCCAAAACGGGGGAGTCCACTCTCACTGTATGTAGGGAACAAATAGAGGTTTGAGGCAAGCATATTGTGTGGTTATTTTTGTTTATGTGTTAAAGGGGAACATTTTATTGGAGTGTTGATGGGTTGCAGGTTTGTCTTTGGGGAAGAAGTTGCTGAGAACTTCGAAGCCAGCAGATGAAGTAGCTGATGAGACTCCAAGGTAGTGGAGCAGAGGACCTCGAGCTGTGAGGAGAAGCAGCAGTGAAGAGGAGTGTCACGTGCTTCTGTAGAGGTGGTGTAGCAGCCAAGAGAGCTGTGGAGGAACCTAGCAGAAGGGTGAAGCACCTTAGTTGCTCAAAAAAACTTCATGATAGCAGCCTGGAGGAGCTGCAGAGGTTCCTGGTAGTGAAGCCCGGAAGAACCTAAGGATATTAGGGTAGTGAACTTCCAGAGGTGGAAGGGGAAGATCTGGTGGATTACTAGTAGGGAGTTGATAGTGTTTGATTGTCATTAGCGTGCAAGACGCAGTGAGAGGTGAGTGACTGTTTGCATTCTTATGTCAAGGAGTGTTTTATTCTGAAGTTTAGAGTTACAGTCGTAGGCTGGATTACCTACAGATGTATGCGTTCTAGGACTGATATTGATCGATTAATCATTGTTGTGCATCAATGAACATTTATACTGATATATGTTATAGCATTCAAATGCTGATTTTCTATATATACATTATCTTGCTGATAGTGCAACAGCGTATGTAGACTTGATCAACTTGAGGAGGTTGATAGTATCAGGTGGTGAACCAGGAGATAGGATACCACTTGATAAGCTGATGATAGAGTTCTGATGGTGTTGGAGTGCAACCTGATTGTGATATTATAGAGTATAGGATTCATTATTATTATATGTGTGTATGTATCGTGTATGTGCTTTGTCCAGTAAATGTATCCCAATTTGCTGGTGTTTGCCCTTGTCCTAGTGAGGCTTCCCAGGAGGTAGTAAAGAAGGAGAGAGAGAGAGAAAGAACCAAGAACCACTGCCGTGGACAGGGTAAAAGGTAATACTAATAAGTCAAAAAGGGGATTGAGGAGATCATATCACCTAAGGAGAGAGTGGGGAGTCACAGCGGCTCGAGTGGGTGTGTGCACGTGACAACGAGGCTAAGTGTTGGAGCCGCATCCCCTAAACGTGTGACGTTGAGCCCCTCTCCAAGAGCCAGAAGCGCCAAGGGTGATCTCCTAGTATAAGCACTCTACCGAGTTGTGGGATGGGTTGTCCATAGAGAAGGATCAGCGACGACAACACCAACCAACCCACAGTCTATAATACTGCATAGCCACATCAGGAGAAAAACAACAGTAAAGGAACAGGTTATGAAATTAAGGATAGGGGCAGAAGGATTCACTACAAACGACAAGGAAGTGTGTGAAGAACTGAATAAGAAATTCCAGAAGGTCTTCACCTTAGAGAAAGGAGAAATCCCAGAGATAAGAGGGAATAGCTAACCAGGAACCACTGGAAGAGTTTAAGATTACCAGCGGGGAAGTAATAGAGTGTTTGCTAGACTTGGATGTGACAAAGGCTATAGGCCCAGAAGGAATCTCCCCTTGGATACTAAAGGAAGGAGCAGAAGAACTGTGCCTACCACTCTCGATAGTGTATAACAAATCACTGGCAACAGGGCAACTTCCAGAAATTTGGAAAGCAGCTAACGTAGTCCCGATATACAAGAAAGAAGATAGACAGGAGGCACTGAATTACAGGCCAGTGTCCCTAACCTGCATACCATGCAAGCTGATGGAGAAGATTGTGTGAAGAAAGCTAGTGGAGCACCTGGAGCGAAAGAACTTTGTAACACAGCA
Organism: Procambarus clarkii; assembly: GCF_040958095.1. Lineage (NCBI taxonomy): Eukaryota > Metazoa > Arthropoda > Malacostraca > Decapoda > Cambaridae > Procambarus > Procambarus clarkii. The sequence continues at coordinate 42,577,029 of NC_091181.1, read as the reverse complement.
TCAACTTGGGTTCAGGGATGGCAGGTCCTGTCTCACAGGGTTACTTGAATTCTACGACCAGGCAACAAAAATAAGGCAAGAAAGAGAAGGGTGGGCAGACTGCATATTTTTGGATTGTCAGAAAGCCTTTGATACAGTGCCACACAAGAGGCTAGTGAAAAAGCTGGAGATGCAGGCTGGAGTGAAAGGGAAGGTACTCCATTGGATTAAGGAGTACCTAAGCAACAGGAGACAACGAGTCTGTGTGAGGGGTGAGGTCTCAGACTGGCGAGACGTTACGAGTGAAGTCCTGCAGGGGTCAGTCCATGGACCTATACTGTTTCTGATATATGTAAATGATCTCCCAGAGGGTATAGAATCGTTTCTCTCAATGTTTGCCGATGATGCAAATATTATGAGGAGGATTGAAACTGAGGACGATAGTAGGAGGCTACAAGATGACCTAGACAGACTGAGTGAATTGTCCAACAAATGACTGATGAAGTTCGACCCGAGTAAATGCAAAGTAATGAAACTAGGCAGTGGAAAGAGGAGGCCAGACACAGGATACAGAATAGGAGATGAAGTACTTAATGAAACGGACAGAGAGAAAGATCTAGGAGTTCATATTACACCAAACCTGTCTCCTGAAGCCCACATAAAAAGAATAACGTCTGCGGCATATGAGAGGCTGGCTAACATCAGAAGAGCGTTCATGAACCTGTGTAAGGAATCATTCAGAACCTTGTATACCACATATGTAAGACCAATCCTGGAGTATGCTTCCCCAGCATGGAGCCCGTACTTTGTCAAGCACAAGACGAAGCTGGAAAAAGTCCAAAGGTATGCCACTAGACTAGTCCCAGAACTAAGAGGCATGAGTTACGAGGAAAGGCTGCGGGAAATACACCTTACGACACTGGAAGACAGAAGAGTAAGGGTAGACATGATCACAACCTACAAAATCCTCAGAGGAATCGACCGGGTAAACAAGGATAAACCAAGCAACACTGGTGGGACGCGAACAAGGGGACACAGGTGGAAACTGAGTACCCACATGAGCCACAGAGACGTTAGAAGGAACTTTTTTAGTGTCAGAGTAGTTAACGGATGGAATGCATTAGGCAGTGAAGTGGTGGAGGCTGACTCCATACACAGTTTCAAATGTTGATATGATAGAGCCCAGTAGGCTCAGAAATCTGTACACCAGTTGATTGACAGTTGAGAGTCGGGACCAAAGAGCCAAAGCTCAACCCCTGCAAGCACAAATAGGTGAGTACACACACACACACATACGAGACCTGGGCGTGGACGTAACACCTAATCTAACTCCTGAGGCACATATAAATAGGATAACGACAGCAGCGTACTCTACACTGGCAAAAGTTAGAACATCATTAGGAAACCTAAGTAAGGAGGCATTTAGGGCGCTTTACACTGCCTCCATGAGGCCAGTCTTGGAGTATGCTGCCCCATCATGGAGTCCCCACCTGAAGAAACACATAAGAAAACTGGAAAAGGTGCAGAAGTTTGTAAAAAGACTCGTCCCAGCGTTACGAGGCATGGGGTATGAAGAGTGCCTGAAAGAACTGAGCCTTACGACACTAGATAAAAGAAGGGAGTGGGGGGCATATGATAGGAACATATTAAATACTCAGGGGGATTGACAGAGTGGAAATTGACGAAATGTTCACACGTAAGAGTAACAGAACGAGGGGACATGGGTGGAAGGTGGAAACTCAGATGAGTCACAGATATGTTAGGAAGTTTTCTTTTAGCGTGAGAGTAATATAAAAATGGAATGCACTTAAGGATCAGTTTGTGGGAGCAAATTCTATTCATAATTTTAAAACTAGATATGATAGAGAAATGGGACCGTAGTCATTGCTGTAAACAACCGATGGCTCGAAAGGCGGGATCCAAGAGTCGATCCTGCAGACACAAGTAGGTGAGTACACACACACACACACACACACACACACACACACACACACACACACAATTGCCATAAATATATCCCAGGTGGAGTCGATGGGGCTCGAGTGTTATTACAAAAGAACTTCAAGAAGACGAGACAGGGACCACCGGGCGAGCAGACGATATGGTCCACATCTTCGCCAACACCAACACCAGGCTCTGAGCCCCCACTGTCCCCTCCACCACCACCACCACCACCACCACCACCACCACCACCACCATCACCACCTCCACCATCACCACCACCACCATCACCACCACCACCATCACCACCACCACCACCACCACCACCACCACCACCACCATCACCACCTCCACCATCACCACCACCACCATCACCACCACCACCACCACCACCACCACCACCACCACCACCCGCGCTCCAGACTACAGCTACTGGTTTCAACTTTAGTCTCTTCTTCTAACCTTGAGTTCAGGAGGGCTGGATAATTGACCCTTTATTTGGATGTGGACCGTTTGGCTGTTGGTATTGTTTATGATTCAGCTACTCGGAACTGAAAGTTTCAAGTAGCACGGGCTATGGTGAGCCCGTTGAGGACTTACCTGGCACAGGAGCGGAGCTGTGTGGGACCCTTTGGCTGTTGTTGTTGTTATAGATTCAGCTACTCGGAACAGGTTCCAAGTAGCACGGGCTATGGTGAGCCCGTAACTTACCTGGCACAGGAGCGGGGTAAGTAGCACAGGCTATGGTGAGCCCGTAGTGGACTTACCTGGCACGGGAGTGGTGCCGTCTCTGGACCGTTTGGCGAGTGTGGAAGGTTAAATAGCTCTCCACCTCCCCCTCACCTGCCTCACAATGTAAGGATTGCTGCTCATTGTAGAGGTTTCCACTCCACTAGTGTAGGGAGTTCTATACATTATGGAGGGATTAAGGGAGAGGAATACTGTATGTTATAACGGGTACCTCAGCTGTCCCTCACCCTAATGTGAAGGATGCTGTGCTGTTCGATATTCCAAGGTCATGCTGGTAAGGAATTCGAAAAAGGAGGAGACATGCTTGAACTACTGACTCTGCGTGACATTACTTGAAATAACCGCCAAATTCAACTTATATTTTCAGTTTTTATAAATATACTACACCTCAAATACCAATTTTACCACAAATTAATGTACCTCAAAGTTTGCTACTCTCCCCTAATTCACCCATCATCCACCCCCTCTCTTTACCTCTCTGCTCTCTCTCCAAACCCTCCCTCCCCTTCTCACTCACCCTTTCCCCTCTTTTCCATTGTCCTCCTCTCCTCTTTTCTCCTCCGGCAATCTCTCTCAGAACATCTCTCTCTCTCTCGCAGTCACAGCAAACATACGTAACCAAAACGCAAATTTTTGCATTTGTTTTTTTATGCAATGTTTCAACAACGTAGTTAAACAAATTTGTAGCAATGTTCTGAGAGAGTTGGCATCAACTGAAAACTGTTTAGAAAGTTCCCTTAAAATAACGAAACCCAATTTCAGACTCCGTAGAAGTGTCTGAGATTCGGTATAGGAGCTGATCATTCGTATAGGTGGGCACTGTGGTGAAATGTTCAAGGCAGGCGTTGGAGAAGGAGAACCCAGTAGTAATCTCTAATCTACCGGAGCCAGAGGTAGATTAATATACCTCCCCAACACATGGTAAAGGGTAAGAAAACGGGACCAGAAAGATATTACAAAAATTCTCACCATTTTCGAGGCAAGTGAATCAAAAAGGGAAATTAAGCATTATTGTAGGCTTGGTATGTTCTGAATGGGGAGGAATCGGCCAGTGATAATAACCTTTCAGAATATTATTCCAGAAAAATATATTCACTGGCTGAAAGTGTACATACAGACATGGACTTACCATACAGATTTCTCTAGCCAAGACATGCCAAATAAAGAGAGCGAGCAAGCAAAGAAAATCGGGGAAATAAAACGATTAAGAGCCTTTAGAAGGCCAGAAAGCAACACAAGCAGCGCAGAAAGCACCACAATCAGTGCAGAAAGCACCACAATCAGTGCAGAAAGCAATGCAGGCAGTGCAGAAAGCACCACAATCAGTGCAGAAAGCACCACAATCAGTGCAGAAAGCAACACAAGCCGTGCAGAAAGCAATACAGGCAGTGCAGAAAGCAACACAGGCAGTACCGAAAGCAACACAAGCAGTGCCGAAAGCAACACAAAGAGTGCAGAAAGCAACACAAGCAGTGCAAAAAGCAACACAGGCAGTGCCGAAAGCAACACAAACAGTGCAGAAAGCAACACAAACAGTGCAGAAAGCAACGCAAGCAGTGCAAAAAGCAACACAGGCAGTGCCGAAAGCAACACAAACAGTGCAGAAAGCAACACAAGCAGTGCAGAAAGCAACACAAACAGTGCAGAAAGCAACACAAACAGTGCCGAAAGCAACACAAACAGTGCCGAAAGCAACACAAACAGTGCAGAAAGCACCACAAGCAGTGCAGAAAGCAACACAAGCAGTGCAGAAAGCAACACAAACAGTGCCGAAAGCAACACAAACAGTGCAGAAAGCACCACAAGCAGTGCAGAAAGCAACACAAGCAGTGCCGAAAGCAACACAAACAGTGCCGAAAGCAACACAAGCAGTGCAGAAAGCAACACAGGCAGTGCAGAAAGCAACACAGGCAGTGCAGAAAGCAACACAGGCAGCGCAGAAAGCAACACAGGCAGCGCAGAAAGCAACACAGGCAGCGCAGAAAGCAACACAGGCAGCGCAGAAAGCAACACAAGCAGTGGAGAAAGGAACACAATTTCTGCAGAAAATCAGGAAAGCCAAGTATCAGAGACCTCAGTGCAACAAAATCGTGAGTCAGACCTGTGGGAAATAGGGAAATAATTTCCACATCATATATTACATAGATATTAACCACATATAACACTTCAGCATCCAATATTAAATCAGATTCATAGGAGGACTTGTCGTCAGTTTATATGTATGAGTGAATAATAAATAATAAAAATGTAGAGTGGCTGCCCCACATGGTGCTGGTGCATGTGGCTGCTCCACATGGTGCTGGTGCATGTGGCTGCCCCACATGGTGCTGGTGCATGTGGCTGCTCCACATGGTGCTGGTGCATGTGGCTGCCCCACATGGTGTTGGTGCATGTGGCTGCTCCACATGGTGCTGGTGCATGTGGCTGCCCCACATGGTGCTGGTGCATGTGGCTGCTCCACATGGTGCTGGTGCATGTGGCTGCCCCACATGGTGCTGGTGCATGTGGCTGCTCCACATGGTGTTGGTGCATGTGGCTGCCCCACATGGTGCTGGTGCATGTGGCTGCCCCACATGGTGCTGGTGCATGTGGCTGCTCCACATGGTGCTGGTGCATGTGGCTGCTCCACATGGTGTTGGTGCATGTGGCTGCCCCACATGGTGCTGGTGCATGTGGCTGCTCCACATGGTGTTGGTGCTGTGGCTGCTCCACATGGTGCTGGTGCATGTGGCTGCTCCACATGGTGCTGGTGCATGTGCCTGCTCCACATGGTGTTGGTGCATGTGGCTGCTCCACATGGTCCTGGTGCATGTGGCTGCTCCACATGGTGCTGGTGCATGTGGCTGCTCCATATGGTGTTGGTGCATGTGGCTGCTCCACATGGTGTTGGTGCATGTGGCTGCTCCACATGGTGCTGGTGCATGTGGCTGCTCCACATGGTGTTGGTGCATGTGGCTGCTCCACATGGTCCTGGTGCTGTGGCTGCTCCACATGGTGTTGGTGCATGTGGCTGCTCCACATGGTGTTGGTGCATGTGGCTGCTCCACATGGTGTTGGTGCATGTGGCTGCTCCACATGGTGTTGGTGCATGTGGCTGCTCCACATGGTGTTGGTGCATGTGGCTGCTCCACATGGTGTTGGTGCATGTGGCTGCTCCACATGGTGTTGGTGCATGTGGCTGCTCCACATGGTGCTGGTGCATGTGGCTGCTCCACATGGTGCTGGTGCATGTGGCTGCTCCATATGGTGTTGGTGCATGTGGCTGCTCCACATGGTGTTGGTGCATGTGGCTGCTCCACATGGTGCTGGTGCATGTGGCTGCTCCACATGATGTTGGTGCATGTGGCTGCTCCACATGGTCCTGATGCATGTGGCTGCCCCACATGATCCTGGTGCTGTGGCTGCTCCACATGGTCCTGGTGCATGTGGCTGCTCCACATGGTGTTGGTGCATGTGGCTGCTCCACATGGTGCTGGTGCATGTGGCTGCTCCACATGGTGTTGGTGCATGTGGCTGCTCCACATGGTCCTGGTGCTGTGGCTGCTCCACATGGTGTTGGTGCATGTGGCTGCTCCACATGGTGTTGGTGCATGTGGCTGCTCCATATGGTGTTGGTGCATGTGGCTGCTCCACATGGTGTTGGTGCATGTGGCTGCTCCACATGGTGCTGGTGCATGTGGCTGCTCCACATGGTGTTGGTGCATGTAGCTGCTCCACATGGTGTTGGTGCATGTAGCTGCTCCACATGGTGTTGGTGCATGTGGCTGCTCCACATGGTGCTGGTGCATGTGGCTGCTCCACATGGTGCTGGTGCATGTGGCTGCTCCACATGGTCCTGGTGCATGTGGCTGCTCCACATGGTGCTGGTGCATGTGGCTGCTCCACATGGTGCTGGTGCATGTGGCTGCCCCACATGGTGCTGGTGCATATGGCTGCTCCACATGGTGCTGGTGCATGTGGCTGCTCCACATGGTGCTGGTGCATGTGGCTGCTCCACATGGTCCTGGTGCATGTGGCTGCTCCACATGGTGCTGGTGCATGTGGCTGCTCCACATGGTGCTGGTGCATGTGGCTGCTCCACATGGTCCTGGTGCATGTGGCTGCTCCACATGGTGCTGGTGCATGTGGCTGCTCCACATGGTGCTGGTGCATGTGGCCTCTCCACATGGTGCTGGTGCATGTGGCTGCTCTACATGGTGCTGGTGCATGTGGCTGCTCTACATGGTGCTGGTGCATTTGGCTGCTCCACATGGTGCTGGTGCATGTGGCTGCTCCACATGGTGCTGGTGCATGTGGCTGCTCCACATGGTGCGTCCGTGCCAAACCTTACCAACATGCTTGACATTGGTGCTTTACGACGCGTTTCACCTGCATGTTCTGGCAAGGAGCGTGTAGTCTGTTCTGGCAGTTACCAGCTGTTCTGTGTCACAGTCGTGCTAAGTATACCTCGCCTTGTGCCCAGTAACTTTAGATAGGCTGAGCATGTGTGCACTTATACGTTGAATGACTTTAAAGAACTACAAGTAAGAGAATGATAATTGTAAAAAAAAATTTGCTTGTTTATATGAGAATCTATATATATAAATATGTAAATGTTCATTTGTTCAAAATCGCTAATCTCCGAAAGTTCTTCACCGATTGCTTTGAAATTTTGACACAACGTTCCATTCGAATACGCTCGTGTTTTTATGTACGTACTATATAGATGCCACACCTGTGACGGTAAAAGCATGTTTTTTATAATAACAGCGCCATCTGTTGCATGTAATAGTAACACACAATATACTAAATATATTACGATTCCATTTCAATATTTCTGATTGCATTGATAAATTGAATTTTCATAGATTTCGATTTATTTTCATTTTGATTTTGTGTGACATTGCGTTGGAATAGAGCTGTGTTGTTTACCATACCGTTCATTTCGTGAATATAGTTTTTTTTTTTTTCATTTTTTTTATTTCGTTTTTTAGCTGTTTTTCTTATATTTCAGTGATGGGAACATCAGATCATTTGATGTTCCCAATTTTCTGATGGGAACATCAGACCATTTGGGAATGAATCGGACGAGGGAGTGGGGAAAGGTGGGGAGGACGAGGGGATTGGAGTGGGGGATGGTGGGGAGGAAAAGAGGACAGGGTAGGGGATAATGGTGGGGAGGACGAGAGGGTGGGGGAGTTGGGGATGGTGTGGATTAGGGGACAGGGGAATAGAGATTGGTGGAGAAGACGACTGGACGGGGGAGTGAGAGATGGTGGGGAGAATGAGGGGACGGTAGAGTGGGGGGATAGTGGGGAGGACAAAGGGACGGGGGAGTGGGGAATGGTTGGGAGGACGAAGGGACAGGGGATGGGGTGAATAATGGGGAGGAGTGAGAGACAGGGGAGGGTTGCTGAGCCACAGCAACGCGTGGCCGGGTACAGCTAGTCAATATATATAAATTGATGATTTCCCAATTTGACGAATAAATTGTGTGTAGGAGGTGGTTCCAGCGGTGACGAGTCAAGCAGGAGGCAGCCATATAACCCCTGATGCATGCTCCGGTCTACGGATCTCCTGAACAGCTAAACTCTTTTAATGTTTACTAAGAGTTTAGATAATCTAGTGTTATCAACAAATAAATATATTAAACATATTTAATAATCAAATGAAACAGAACTTAAAGCTCTAGATAATCTGAACTTAATATACATTAAATTCTTCCCAATGTGAGAACTGTGTTGAACAAATCATTAAGGAATACAATCCACTTACGTTTAAAGAAACAAACAATTAACCAATCCACATAACCCCACAAAATCATCCTATAGAGTGAACCAGCCATTAACTCGGGCGGTTGTGACAAGACCAACAAACGCCCCTTTCTCTTGCAGAATTAACAATGGAACAACTAGAATTAATACTCCTTATGAGAAACAGATGAGTAGTATTAAAATTATGTACACAAATGCAAATGGAACTGCAAATAAGGGGTAGAGTTACAAGAAAGGGTGAGTGAAATATAATGAGACATTACTGCAGTAGAAGAAACCAAAATATGAAGTGTTTTAGTGTTCAATCTTTCCACGAGGATATGAAGTGATAAGGAAAGATAGGGTGAGGAGGGGAGGAGGTAGTTGTAGCCCTGCTGCTACACCTACACTGGAGCTGTGAGGAAGTGACGGTGTCACAACAATCTCACCAACAGGAATACTTACCAGGAATAACAACACTTCGGGACATAAAGACTGTGGTAGAAGGTTATGATACAAGCAATAGGACTTGTTTAAGACAGTAATAAAACCAGCCACAGTGGCAAAGGCAGCTAGAGCAAGGATTATAATACTTGAGGATTTAAATCACAGAGAAATTGGCTAGATAAGTAAGGACCCTTGAGAACAAAACTGGTGGACACCGCTGACAAGTATTTCTTAAAACTTCATATCACAGTTCAAACAAAAGCCAAGGGAGAGGGGCACACCAGCAACACTACACTTGGTGTTTACCCAAAATGAAGCAGATATTGAGAAGATCGGGTATGAGCTGCCCCGAGGGGCAAGTGACCAATGTATTATCATGCTTCAGTACATAATGGAGTTAAAGGAATTGGATAAACAAAATAACATGCTGTGGATAACGAAACGACAGCAAGGCTCGTGGAATAGAACTTTCCTTTATAAATCAATGAGCCACCTGGTCTCAAACCGTTTAGTGTAACTAGGCCTAGGGTAGAGTGAAAGTCTAAGTATAATCCACCAGTTTACTGGGGCGAACTTATCTACATGACACCACTACTTATATATACACAAAACTCTTTGCATTCTCTCAACCAATAACAATGAAGTAAATTAACACAAAGCAAAAGTCATAGCAGCTACATGTCAATAGGAAAAATCACCTAACAACATTGGTACACTAGACCACTCAAGACTGGTTGGTAGGTTGTGAACATTGTGGGTAGTGACTTTATACCCCCCCCCCCGCTCAATGTCTCAGTCTCAGTCTCAGCATGAACATCTGTAACACCAGTCAGTGAACTATCACTTTGCCTTCATAAAAACTTTGTCTCAACTGGAATAGTAAATGTCAAAGTCTAAATTCTTCATAAATTAGTCAAAGTCCACAATGACTGGATATATGACAATCAAGAACTCTAAACGAAAGTTAAAGTCCTCAATGCCCTGACTAACGGCAAAATTAATTACTAGTCTCCAAACGTTAGAGTTAAAATGACTGGAAAATCTGGCAAAGTCACGAATATCATCTCAAAAGTTTAACCATGAAAATTGGCTTAAGTCTTCAATCTCCTCTCCAGAGGTAAAGTCCACACAGGCAACAGAATATGACAATGTCCCCAAACTGCTCAAATACTAATGTTAGTCACCTCACCACAAGTTACAAATATGAATCTGTGAAACTTTGATACAATAATCCATACAAATAATCCTCCATCTTACATACTGGCAAGAAGGCAATATATATATATATATATATATATATATATATATATATATATATATATATATATATATATATATATATATATATATATATATATATATGTCGTACCTAGTAGCCAGAACTCACTTCTCAGCCTACTATGCAAGGCCCGATTTGCCTAATAAGCCAAGTTTTACTGAATTAATATATTTTCTCTAATTTTTTTCTTATGAAATGATAAAGCTACCCATTTCATTATGTATGAGGTCAATTTTTTTTTTATTGGAGTTAAAGATAACGTTGATATATGACCGAACCTAACCAACCCTACCTAACCTAACCTAACCTATCTTTATAGGTTAGGTTAGGTTAGGTAGCCAAAAACGTTAGGTTAGGTTAGGTTAGGTAGGTTAGGTTGTCGAAAAAATATTAATTCATGAAAACTAGGCTTATTAGGCAAATCGGGCCTTGCATAGTAGGCTGAGAAGTGAGTTCTGGCTACTAGGTACGACATATATATATATATATATATATATATGTCGTACCTAGTAGCCAGAACGCACTTCTCAGCCAACTATGCAAGGCCCAATTTGCCTAATAAGCCAAGTTTTCATGAATTAATTGTTTTTCGACTACCTAACCTACCTAACCTAACCTAACCTAACTTTTTCGGCTACCTAACCTAACCTAACCTATAAAGATAGTTTAGGTTAGGTTAGGTAGGGTTGGTTAGGTTCGGACATTTATCTACGTTAATTTTAACTCCAATAAAAAAAAATTGACCTCATACATTATGAAATGGGTAGCTTTATCATTTCATAAGAAAAAAATTAGAGAAAATATATTAATTCAGGAAAACTTGGCTTATTAGGCAAATCGGGCCTTGGATAGTAGGCCAAAAAGTGCGTTCTGGCTACTAGGTACGACATATATATATATATATATATATATATATATATATATATATATATATATATATATATATATATATATATATATATATATATATATATATATATGTCGTACCTAGTAGCCAGAACGCACTTCTCAGCCTGCTATGCAAGGCCCAATTTGCCTAATAAGCCAAGTTTTCCTGAATTAATATATTTTCTCTAATTTTTTTCTTATGGAATAATAAAGCTACCCATTTCATAATGTATGAGGTCAATTTTTTTTTATTGGAGTTAAAATTAACGTAGATAAATGTCCGAACCTAACCAACCCTACCTAACCTAATTTATCTTTATAGGTTAGGTTAGGTAGCCGAAAAAGTTAGGTTAGGTAGTCGAAAAGACATTAATTCATGAAAACTTGGCTTATTAGGCAAATCGGGCCTTGCATAGTAGGCTGAGAAGTGCGTTCTGGCTACTAGGTACGACATATATATATATATATATATATATATATATATATATATATATATATATATATATATATATATATATATATATATATATAACTTTAGAACACTTTCCCACCAGGAGACTCGAACCCTAGCCAGCACAGAAGCCTTCCAGCAACTGGCATAACAGGTACGCCTTAACCCTCTCCACCACCTGCTCAGACCCTTAAAAGAGATGGTAATTTCGGAGTATTTAAATACAACAAAGATCACCACCTCCCAAGAGCACCAGAGCAAGTGAGGGGTCATTTAGACGTTAATTTCATCAAGTCCCTGTTAATATGGTGGAGAGGGTTAAGGCGTACCTGTTATGCCAGTTGCTGGAAGGCTTCTGTGCTGGCTAGGGTTCGAGTCTCCTGGTGGGAAAGTGTTCTAAAGTTGTATACTTGACTCTCGTGTTTAGGAGAGTTGTGCCATATATATATATATATATATATATATATATATATATATATATATATATATATATATATATATATATATATATATATATATATATATATATTAGTATATTTTGGTAGCAGTCTTTCCTGTAGACATATATTATTAAATATGACCGAAAAAGTAAGATTAATAATTCTAACACGAATTTTCTCAGTTAATTATATTTTTCTTCATTGTTGATGGTAACTGAAAAATCAATTCTCCAAAATTCATTTTTATTTCTAGTCTGACGCGACACTTGAGCGCGTTTCGTAAAACTTATTACATTTTCAAGGACTTTAATTTACACAGACACAACTATAACTGAACAGAGCTTAAACATCTTCGATTTTATACCTACATTTGGGTGAGGTGATATGTTACAACAGTTTTGGATGAGGTGGAAATAAACTTTCAACACAAGACAGAACACGAAACAATGGGTATAATATTGTGTAAGTTAAAGGGAAGAATGGAAGTAACTGCAAAGGGCCTATTGGCCCATATTTCTTGATGCTTCTATATTGGTGCGGAGTCTTGAAGTGGGTAGAATATAGTTGTGCATTAATTGGCTGTTGATTGCTGGTATCGACTTCATAATGTGTAGTGCCTCGCAGATATCTAGCAGCCTGCTATCGCTGTATCTATCGATGATTTCCGTGTTTTTTGTTAAGACTTCTCTTGTGATGGTCTGGTTGTGGGAAGAGATTATATGTTCCTTAATGGAGCCCTGTTGCTTATGCATCGATAATCGCCTAGAAAGAGGTGTTGTTGTCTTGCCTATATACTGAGTTCTTTGAGGCTTACAGTCCCCAAGTGGGCATTTGAAGGCATAGACGACATTGGTTTCTTTTAAAGCGTTCTGCTTTGTCTGGAGACTTTCTCATGAGTAGGTTGGCCGTTTTCTTGGTTTTATAGTAGATCGTCAATTGTATCTTCTGATTTTTGTCTGTAGGGATAACGTTTCTATTAACAATATCTTTCAGGACCCTTTCCTCCGTTTTATGAGCTGTGGAAAAGAAGTTCCTGTAAAATAGTCTAATAGGGGGTACAGGTGTTGTGTTAGTTGTCTCTTCAGAGGTTGCATGGCGTTTCACCTTCCTTCTTATGATGTCTTCAACGAAACCATTGGAGAAGCCGTTGTTGACTAGGACCTGCCTTACCCTACAGAGTTCTTCATCGACTTGCTTCCACCCTGAGCTGTGGCTGAGAGCACGGTCAACATAAGCGTTAACGACACTCCTCTTGTACTTGTCTGGGCAGTCACTGTTGGCATTGAGGCACATTCTACACTAAGGAAACAAACATAGGAATGTGCCTCAATGCCAACAGTGACTGCCCAGACAGGTACATGAGGAGTGTCGTTAACGCTTATGTCGACCGTGCTCTCAGCCACAGCTCAGGGTGGAAGCAAGCCGATGAAGAACTCTGTAGGGTAAGTCAGGTCCTAGTCAACAACGGCTTCTCTAATGGTTTCGTTGAAGACATCATAAGAAGGAAGGTGAAACGCCATGCAACCTCTGAAGAGACAACTAACACAACACCTGTACCCCCTATTAGACTATTGTACAGGAACTTCTTTTCCACAGCTCATAAAACGGAGGAAAGGGTCCTGAAAGATATTGTTCTGTGGAAAGATATTGAAAGATATCTCTCTGGATTTTCCGCATAAAATGATCAGTGTTTTGTGTGATCGTCAATTGCATATATATATATATATATATATATATATATATATATATATATATATATATATATATATATATATATATATATATATATATATACCTAGTAGCGTACCTAGTAGCCAGAATGCACTTCTCAGCCTACTATGCAAGGCCCAATTTGCATAATAAGCCAAGTTTTCCTGAATTAATATATTTTCTCTAATTTTTTTCTTATGAAATGATAAAGCTAGCCATTTCATTTTGTATGAGGTCAATTTTTTTTCATTGGAGTTAAATTTAACGTTGATATATGACCGAACCTAACCAACCCTACCTAACCTAACCTATCTTTATAGGTTAGGTTAGGTAGCCAAAAAAGTTAGGTTAGGTTAGGTAGTCGAAAAACAATTAATTCATGAAAACTTGGCTTATTAGGCAAATCGGGCCTTGCATAGTAGGCTGAGAAGTGCGTTCTGGCTACTAGGTACGACATATATATATATATATATATATATATATATTATACAAAAACATCCAGAGCACACACACAATTCGTGTGAGCCACAGAGCAGTGAGGCAACTACTTGGTGACACCACGGGTCAACTCTCAGTACCAACACGGAACGTAATATATAAATCATCACAGTACAGAAACACAAACTGAATAACATACTATTACGTAAACATACACCTTGGGAACACCACAGATGTTCTACTACACAAATTTAGCATCATACAAATATGTACATACTACAAACAAGAAGCATACCAACCGCGCTTGGTTGGCTGCGCGCGCGCGCGCGCGCGCGCACACACACACACACACACACACACACACACACACACACACACACACACACACACACACACACACACACACACACAGGCAAGGGAAAGGGACGGTGGGGGGAGGGGGGTTAATGATAGCAGCAGCAGCAGGCAGACGAAACTAGCAGTTACCACATACAAACATATCATGAATATAACATAATAGTAATACAATAGAATATCGTAGAAAACTGTAGAATACACGTGTATATAATGATATTTCACATACTGCAGAATGAATCACATTGTAATAGAAGTACCTTGACACTTAAATGTATGACCTCAGCGTATCCCGTCTGAACTGGCTACGCTGGGTCATAACAGATGCTGATGAAGATAATTGACTACATAATTGAGGACCCCGGGAAGGTGAGGGATTTTCCGAGTGAAGCTCAGTGTCAGAATTGGAAGTGAAGAGAATGGCTAATAGATATTATTGCTGAGAAATGTGCAGAAGCAACAGCAATGTTTTCTCGTCCACCTTCAACTCAAGAAGGAAGTGGACGAGAAAGGCACAGTAAACCTTCTGGTTTAATAGCCAGAGCAGAGAATCAGAGGAGAGGACCTAAAGAAGCACGGATAAATTACAGAGCGCTAGGAACAGGAAAACAGAGATGCGCTGGAGAGAGCCACAAATAGTCAGGAGGGAAGCTGTGGGGCAAATTAAGAACGACATTGCAGAAAAAACTAACGATCATTAACCAAGCCTGTTTTATAGCCATATATGGAGAAAAACTAGAGTAAGTGACCATGTTATCACCTTACACACCCACACGGGCAGGTGTGAAGGTAATGATGATGATGATGGGGAAGGGCGAAAGACGACCATGTAGTGTCTACAGTATAAATGGAAAGCAACTAAAAGAATCGAGGAAAGAAAGAGATTTGGAGAGTGAATGTGATTCCATTACTACCACCAGAGGCATTACGGGCTATTCATGCCCATGCCACCTCTTAGGTAACTTAATCTTCATCAATCAGTCACCAGAGGCACACACAGGCAGTGTGCTATCGGCAGCATATGGGACGTTGGCGAACATTAGAACATCGTTTAGTTTTCTAAATCAAGTTTTTTACGGCAATCTACATAACTTTGTTACACCAATGTTGGAATATGCTGCACCGGCCTGCAATCCATACATTTTGAATCATAAAACTATACCCGAAAAAATGGTTTGTGGCTAGATTAGTTTCAGACTGAAGAGTTTAGCTATGAGGAGAAACTGAAGGAACTCGACCTCACAACTCTGATGGACAGAAAAACAAAATAAATTTTATCGCAACATCCAAGATACTGAGTGAAACTGACAAGGTAGGCAACGACAATCTCTTTTAATTGAAGCAAAATAGGACAAGGAGGATACGTGTAAGCTGGAAACATAAATGAATGGAAGAAATATAGAGAAACAGTAATTTCTGACCAAGAGTCAGGGTGTTGACCACCCTGTACAGGAGGTCAACAAGTTGAGTGGCCGGAGAGAAGTTGTATGAAAGCTGCTTTACAATGTGCAGGCGGCGAAAACTCAAACGTCCACGTCAGTAACATTATAATGTTCTCCAGGCGAAGACGTGTAGGAGAACAATCATGGCTCAGTATGCTGGCCTGTTATGGGCCTTATGTGCCCGCCTTGTAACGGGGACGGGGTATTGTCTCTCCTTCGTCCACTACTCAGCCCATAGTTAACTAAACTTAAAGACCCCAGAGCTCTACTATTAGCCTTCAGTCCACTCCTCGTGATCTCAGACGGTTGATCGTCTTAGATACTACAAACACGAGAGCTGTGCCCCTAGCAATCTCTTGAGACCTCTGCTGCCACCACAAAACCCATACGATTTTGACGGTTAATTAATTGTGGTTTGGGATCAATCAATTAACAATTAATTCCTTGAGGTTAATCCCCAATTAATTGAAAAGGGGGGTATGAATTTACGTGATGTGTGGAATTAAATCTAAAACCAAGGGAATATATCCGATATTAAATAGAATAGGCTTGCTTGAAATATAGACCGATGACTCATTCAATAGACCCGGTTCGTGGATTCCGCGGCAAAGACAATCATATGATCTTATGGATAAACTCAAAACACAGAACTAGAAATTGCTTAACAAGATTTATTAAATCAAGCTTATCAAATGAACATAAAAAGAGAAAGACGCTCTATCTGAACCCTCCCTAACTGACATGAATCCTACTGAAATATTTCCCAAATTAAAGGCAATGAATTAAAATCAACTGTACTAAACTCTTAAGCACGTTACCAACATATAAGACCAGCTTGATGTTGGCCTGGCCTTCTGGAGGTGATGTTCGTCTCCCAGCTGCCCACTCCACACTAACTTCTCTCTCTGTTCCAAACACTGAAGCCTAGCTAATATTACTCCCCCCCCCCCCCAGCCTCTCTGATTGCTATATTCCTAAGCCGGGTTAATTGAACAAACTAATCTTATTTATTGGCCACCCAGATGGTTGAATTCCTTATAAAACTGATGGCAATTCTATTTCCAATTACAATATTGTATAGTGACCTGAATTTATAATTTATGAACTAACAATATGGGCGGTTGTGGTCACCCTCCGTCCGCATGACCTTGATCCAGAGTAGGTTAGAGACGCTCTGACAAACTATTTCCCTCTCTAAATGACGTCACTGTGTCTTTTATAGCAAACGAGCATTAATCTTTACTCTACATTCATGATAACCTAAGTCCTTAAACCAGAATTGGTTCTTACTGCAATTACTGTATTTTATTGAATTATTCATCAGTGTTGAATTAATACAAGTGAAACGCAGCCATCTTGTCTTCTATCCTCTCGCTAATCCCTTAATCTCTGACCAGTGACATGTTCTCTGCTAGCCAGGTAAAACTACCTCTCTCACTCCAAGCTTGTAACCATATGATCTGGGATCTATAACTTCTAAAACAAGCTTAGCTTGTTACAGCCTTCACGCTCATTACTGTCTGACACTTGGACGGGAGGAGGGGTGAGGAGTGCAGGAGGAGGGGGTGGGGAGGATAACAGGTGGGAAGGTTGATGGAGGAGTTGAGGAAAACAGAAGGAACTGCAGAGGAATCAGGAAGTGAAAAAAATTGATAGAGTAAAGATAAATGAGAAAGTGGAAGTGGAAAAGTTGACAAAAGATAGGGAACTAATGCTTGGAAAAAGGAATCCAGTAACAGAAACAAGACCGCGACATACACACATGCACGCACACGAACGTACGCACATGCACACACGCACAAGTACGCACAAGTACAGGAAACAAAAATCAGGCAAGAAAGAGAAGGGTGGGCAAACTGCATATTTTTTGATTGCCATAAAGCCTTTGACACAGTACCACATAAAAGGGTAGAGCAAAAGCTGGAGACGCAGGCAGGAGTGAAAGGGGAGGTACTCCTTTGGATAAGGGAGTTCCTAAACCACAGAAGACAGCGGGTCACTGTGAAGGGTGAGGTCTCAGATTGGCGAGGCGTCACCAGTGGAGTCCCGCAGGGTTCAATCCGTGGACCTATACTGTTTCTGATATATATGTTATTGAATATGACCGAAAGGGTAAGATTAATGAGTCTAACACGAATCTTCTCAATATTTCTTATGATTTTCTTCACTGTCAGAGGTAGTTGAAAAATTAGCTCTTCAAAGTTCATTTTCATACTTTATTCATGGTCTAACGCCTAGAAGCGTTTCACAAGAACTCTTCTTACATTTTTAAAGGCAATTTTACATACACAGATCGTGCTTGTATTCGTTTTTGGGTGAGCTGATAGGATACAAATGTTTTTGGTGAGGAGACACGACAAAAATCATTGGGAAAAGACAACACAAAACATTGGGTATATACAATGGGTATATAACAATGGGTATATATTTATCGTCTTGCTTCTGTGCTGGTCCGGGGGCTTGAAATGGATAGAATGTAATTATGTGTTAATTGGCTTTTGATTACAGGTTTTGACTTTTTGATGAGGAGGGCCTCGCTGATGTCGAGTCTCCTATTATCGTTTATCTGTCGATAATTTCTGTGTTTCTTGTTAAGATTTCTCTGGTGATGGTCTGGTTGTGTAAGAAGATTATATGCTCCTTGATGGAGCCCTGTTGTTAATGAATTGTTAATCGCCTAGAAAGAGACGTTGTTGTCTTGCCTATATATTGAAATCTTTGGGGCTGACAGTCCCCAAGTGGGCATGTGAAGGCAAAGACGACGTTGATTTCATTCAAGGCGTTCTGTTTGGTGTCTGGAAAATAATTCATGAACTCAGAAGCAAGAAGATAAATGTATACCCATTGTTATATACCGAATGTATATACCCATTGTTTCGTGTTGTGCCTTTTCCCATTGATTTGTGTCCTGTCACCTCACCCAAAAACGAGTATAAGCACGATCTGAGTATGTAAAATTGTCTTTGAAAATGTTAGAAGTGGTCTTGCGAAACGCTTCTAGGCGTCAGACCATAAATAAAGTATGACAATTTTGGAGAATTAATTTTTCAACTTCCCCCGACGGAGAAGAAAAACATTTAATACAAATATAAACATTTAAACAAAAATACAAAAAAATTATTAAGAAGATTCGTGTTAGGATCATTAATCTTACTCTTTCGGTCATATTTAATAACATAGGTTTACAAGAAAGACTGCTCCCAAAATATTTCTGAAATATGTAAATGATCTCCCAGAGGGTATAGAATCGTTCCTCTCATTGTTTGCTGTTGATGCAAAAATTATGAAGAGGATTAAAACAGAGGAAGATAGTATAAGGCTACAAGAGAACCTAGACTGAACGAATGGTGCAACAAATGGCTACTAAAGTTCAACTCGAGTAAATGTAAGGTAATGAAACTAGGAGGTGGAAAAAGGAGGCCAGACACAGGATTCAGAATGGGAGATGAATTACTGCATAAAACGGACAGAGAGAAAGATTTGAGAGTTAATATCACACCAAACCTGTGTCCTGAAGCCCACATAAATAGAATTACATCTGCGGCATATGCGAGATTGGCTAACATCAGAACAGACTTCAGGAACCTGTGCAAGGAATCATTTAGAACCTTATATACCATATATGTAAGACCAGTCCTGAAGTATACAGCCCCAGCATGGAGCCCGTACCTTGTCAAGCACAAGACAAAGCTGGAAAAAGTTCAGAGGTATACCACTAGGCTAGTCCCAGAACTAAGAGGCATTAGTTACGAGGAAAGGCAGCGTGAAATGCACCTCACGACACAGGAAGACAGAAGTGTAAGGAAAGACATGACCTACAAAATTCTCAGAGGAATTGACAGGGTAGATAAGGATAAACTGTTTAACACGGGTGGTACGCGAACAAGGGGACACAGGTGGAGACTGAGTACCCAATAGAGCTACAGGGACGTTAGAAAGAACCTTGACACAGGTTGTGAGCGTAGTTAACAGGTGGAATGCATTAGGCAGTGATGTGGTGGAGGCTGACTCAATACACAGCTTCAAATGTAGATATGATAGAGCCCAATAGGCTCAGGAATCTGTACACCAGTTGATTGACAGTTGAGAGGCGGGACTCAAGTGCCAAAGCTCAACCCCCACAAGCACAACTAGGTGAGTGCACACATACACACTTCAATCACTTCCCTCTGTATGACTCCGACATAAGGGAAATTGACTTCGAGGCCCCAGTAGGAATGAGCGATTACAGTGTACTGACGTTTGAGTATCAGGTCGAAGAAGGGCTAAAGTACTCGAGACAGGGAACTGAAAGCAAAAAGCTGGCATTCCGTAAGCGAATTTTCGAGGAGATAAGAAAACTCTTAACGGATACAACATGGAAATCAGAGCTAAGGGGAAAGACGGCCCAAGACATGATGGAATACATCACACAGAAGTGCAAGGAGGCATCAGAAAAGTTTATCCCGGCCCAAAAGGTAAAAAATGAAATACAGATGAGAAACCCATGGTTTAATCAGAGATGTAAGCTAGCTAAGCAACAAAGTAAAAGAGCATGGAGAAACTTTAAAAATAACAGGACACTTGAGAGCAGAGGTTACCTGAGAGCCAGGAATGAATACGTCAGGGTGAGAGGAGAGGCAGAAGGGCAATATGAAAACGACATAGCAAGTCCCAGAACTAAGAAGCATGAGTTACGAAGACAGACTGCGAGAAATGCACCTCACGAAACTAGAAGACAGAAGAGTAAGGGGAGACATGATCACTACGTACAAAATTCTCAAAGGAATTGACAGGGCAGATAAAGATAAACTGTTTAACACGGGTGGTACGCGAACAAGGGAACACAGATGGAAACGGAGTACCCAAATGAGCCACAGGGACGTTAAAAAGAACTTTTCAGTGTCAAAGTAGTTAACAGATGGAATGCATTAGGCAGTAATGTTATGCAGGCTGACCCAATACACGGTTTCAAATGTAGATATGATAGAGCCCAGTAGGCTCAGGAATCTGTACATCAGTTAATTGACAGTTGAGAGGCGGGACCAAAGAGCCAGAGCTCACCCCTGGCAAGCACAATTAAGTGAATACAATTAAGTGAACACACACACACACACACACACACACACACACACACACACACACACACACACACACACACACACACACACACACACACACACACACACAGGAATGAGTATGTCAGGGTGAGAAGAGAAGCAGAGAAAAGTTATGAAAATGATATAGCAAACAAAGCCAAGACCGAACCTAAGCTACTCCACAGTCACATCAGAAGGAAAACAACAGTGAAAGAACAGGTAGTGAAACTTAGAACAGGCGAGGACAGGTATACAGAGAATGACAAAGAGGTGTGTGAAGAATTCAACAAGAGGTTCCAGGAGGTCTTCACAACAGAACAAAGGGAGGTCACTGTGCTAGGAGAAAGGGAAGTAAACCAGTCGGCCTTGGAAGGGTTCGAAATTACGAGAGAGGAGGTCAAGAGACACCTGCTGGATCTGGATGTTAGAAAGGCTGTTGGTCCAGACGGGATCTCGCCATGGGTATTGAAAGAGTGTGCAGAGGCACTTTGCTTGCCACTCTCCATAGTGTATAGTAGGTCACTGGAAACAGGAGACCTACCAGAAATATGGAAGACGGCTAATGTGGTCCCAATAAACAAAAAGGGCGACAGGCAAGAGGCACTGAACTACAGGCCAGTGTCCTTGACTTGTATACCATGCAAGGTGATGGAGAAGATCGTGAGAAAAAACCTGGTAACACATCTGGAGAGAAGGGACTTCGTGACAAATCGCCAACATAGGTTCAGGGAGGGTAAATCTTGCCTGACGGGCTTAATAGAATTCTACGATCAGGTGACAAAGATTAAGCAAGAAAGAGAGGGCTGGGCGGACTGCATTTTCTTGGATTGTCGGGAAGCCTTTGATACAGTCCCCCATAAGAGGCTGGTACATAAGCTGGAGAGACAGGCAGGTGTAGCTGGTAAGGTGCTCCAGTGGATAAGGAAGTACCTAAGCAATAGGAACCAGAGAGCTACGGGGAGGGGTGAGACCTCCGATTGGCGTGAAGTCACCAGTGGAGTCCCACAGGGCTCTGTACTCGGTCCTATCTTGTTTCTGATATATGTAAATGATCTCCCGGAGGGTATAGATTCATTTCTCTCAATGTTTGCGGACGATGCCAAAATTATGAGAAAGATTAAGACAGAAGAGGACTGTTTGAGGCTTCAATGAGACCTAGACAAGCTGAAGGAATGGTCGAACAAATGGTTGTTAGAGTTTAACACAACCAAATGTAATGTAATGAAGATAGGTATAGAGAGCAGGAGGCCAGATACAAGGTATCATCTGGGAGAGGAAATTCTTCAGGAGTTAGAGAAAGAAAAAGACTTGGGGGTTGATATCACGCCAGACCTGTCTCCTGCAGCACATATCAAGAGTATAACATCAGCGACATATGCCAGGCTGGCCAACATACGAACGGCATTCAGAAACTTGTGTAAAGAATCATTCAGAACTTTGTATACCACATATGTCAGGCCAATCCTGGTGTATGCAGCCCTAGCATGGAGTCCATATCTAGTCAAGGATAAAACTAAACTGGAAAAGGTTCAAAGGTTTGCCACCAGACTAGTACCCGAGCTAAGAGGTATGAGCTACGAGGAGAGACTACGGGAATTAAACCTCACTTCGCTGGAAGACAGAAGAGTTAAAGGGGACATGATCACCACATTCAAGATTCTGAAGGGAATTGATAGGGTAGATAAAGACAGGCTATTTAACACAAGGGGCACACGCACGAGGGGACACAGGTGAAAACTGAACGCCCAAATGAGCCACAGAGATATTAGAAAGAACTTTTTTAGTGTCAGAGTGGTTGACAAATGGAATGCATTAGGAAGTGATGTGGTGGAGGCTGACTCCATAGACAGTTTCAAGTGTAGATATGATAGAGCCCAATAGGCTCAGGAATCTGTACACCTGTTGATTGACGGTTGAGAGGCGGGACCAAAGAGCCAGAGCTCAACCCCCGCAAGCACAACTAGGTGAGTACAACTAGGTGAGTACACACACACATACTTGGACCCATCCTGTTTCTAATATATGTAAACGATCTTCCAGAGGGTATAGACTCGTTCCTCTCAATGTTTGCTGATGATTCAAAAATTATGAGAAGAATCAAGACGGATGAAGATAGACAGAGACTACAAGATGACCTGGACAAACTGGAGGAATAGTCTAGAAAATGACTGCTAAAGTTCAACTCAGGAAAATTTAAGGTAATGAAATTAGCCGAAGGGAGCAGGAGGCTGAACATAAGGTATCATCTGGGAGGTGAAATCCTGCAAGAGTCAGATAGAGAGAAAGCTCTGGGAGTTGATATCACACCGAACCTGTCCTCAGAGGCCCACATCAAAAGAATATCATCAGCGGCATATGCTAGACTGGCCAACATAAGAACTGTCTTTAGAAACTGGTGTAAGGAATCGTTCAGGACCCAGTATACCACTTATGTAAGACCAATCCTGGAGTATGCAGCTCCAGCCTGGAGTCCATACCTAGTTAAACACAAGACAAAGTTAGAGAAGATTCAGCGGTATGCGCCCAGGCTCGTTCCGGAACTGAGAGGTATGAGCTACGAGGAAAGGCTAAAGGAGCTGAACCTCATATCCTTGAAAAACAGAAGAGTAAGGGGAGACATGATAACCACCTACAAAATTCTCAGGGGAATTGACAGGGTGGACAAAGACAAACTCTTCAGCACGGGTGGGACACGAACAAGGGGACACAGGTGGTAATTTAGTACCCAAATAAGTCATAGAGACGTTAGAAAGAATTTGTTCAGTGTCAGAGTAGTTAATAAATGGAATGCATTAGGAAGTGATGTGGTGGAGGCTGACTCCATACACAGTTTCAAATGTAGATATGATAGAGCCCAGTAGGCTCAGGAATCTGTACACCAGTTGATTGACAGTTGAGAGGCGGGGACCAAAGAGCCAAAGCTCAACCCCCGGAAGCACAATTAGGTGAGTACACACACACACACACACACACACACACACACACACACACACACACACACACACACACACACACACACACGCACACGCACTAAAGCTGTTGAAAGAATCACAAAGACAGACTCCAAAACCGATTGATTTATTAACTCTCCGTCCCAACGCTTGGTTCCAGACATTACATAAAACATTTAAACTGCGTTAAAGGACTAAAATCTGCGTCACGTAACTCAATCCACCTCCGACATCCCTACAACACCACTATGGCACTGATCAACGCAATATGATTAAAGCTGATCATTCTCTTAAACGGTTCAGTATTGAACACTCACTCCGGTTGCACAAGACTGCTGAGGAATTCCTGAAGTGCTGTTAACACCAGCTCATATTCGACGTTAAGAAAACCATCACTATACGGTTGGGAAGATGTATAACGCCAGAAACAGTGCGCAGCAGTTAGGGTAACGTGTAAATGATGCACACAATACTGTAGGACTGATTCATTTGAGACTTGTAGAGCCCAGTGTTGTGTCACAGTGATAAGTGACACAAGAGGTACACGAGAACCACCAGGACAAGCTCCACAACCCCCACGACTCCAACTTCCACAACTCCACGATAATGGTAGAGAGCGCCCCTGGTCGTAGGTGAACAGCATACGTAATTAGGAAACTTTAAAATTGAGTGGGTGTAAATTGGATGCTGAGGGCTCTGTTGTTGCTAAACAGCAGGTATAATAATAGTGAATGGATAGATGGTCATGGGACACATGTGGAAGTTGACCAGACCACACACTAGAAGGTGAAGGGACGACGACGTTTCGGTCCGTTCTGGACCATTCTGAATCGACTTGGAGAATGATCCAGGACGAACCGAAACGTCGTCGTCCCTTCACCTTCTAGTGTGTGGTCTGGTCAACATACTATAGCCACGTTATTGTGACTCATCACCTGCACATGTGGAAGCATGTGGGTCCCAGGATAGTCCATCCCTTATAGACAGTCACTGGCTGAGTGGTTATAGAACTGAGAGAAGATTTGGTAATCTGTACGTCTGACTAGCGTATGGTTAACCTCACCCAAATATCCTAAAGAGATTTTCTTGAAGTGCGAAATGAACTATAGATTTGATTTCAGTACATTTTACCGCAAACTCTGAGTTACTAGAAAACGATGAACTCAGTTTATTTGCGTTAGTGAAGAAAATCGTGAGTCATGAAGATGATTAGGATGACGATAGTATATAGTGAAGACAATATGTATTGAAAATGTAAGAAAAGAGGATAGGGGGAACATGGGAAGGATGAGGGGAAAAGAAGGGGACGGGGGTATGATGAGGGGGGGGAGGTGATTGGGAGACAAGGGGATGTTGATGGGAAAAAGGTATGAGAAAAGGGATGGGAAAAGAGGAAAAATGTGTAGAAGAGGATGGAGAAGAGGTACAGGGGTCGGGGGAAAGAGGGGAGAGATAGGCATTTGAAAGAGTCGGGGAAAACAAGAGACGTTGGGGGGAGAGAAGTGGAAATATGGGGGAGAAGGTGGGAGAACTAGATTATCCTTTACCGCCCAGTACCCCTGCTAGGATATATATATATATATATATATATATATATATATATATATATATATATATATATATATATATATATATATATATATATATATTAGTATATTTTGGTAGCAGTCTTTCCTGTAGACATATATTATTAAATATGACCGAAAAAGTAAGATTAATAATTCTAACACGAATTTTCTCAATCTTTCGTACATTACGCTTCACTGTTGGAGGTAAATCAAAAATCACTTCTCCAAAATTCATTTTTATTTCTAGTCTGACGCGACACGGGCGCGTTTCGTAAAACTTATTACATTTTCAAAGACTTCACAAATACACAACTGATTAGAACTTACGTCTCTCTGATATTATATCTACATTTGAGTGAGGTGGGAAGGGTGATGTGGCATTAACACAAGACAGAACAGGAGGGGATATTAATAGGGTATTAAAAGTATCAACACAAGACAGAACAGAAACAATGGGTATTGAATAGAAGTGTTTGTAGAAAGCCTATTGGTCCATATTTCTTGATGCTTCTATATTGGAGCGGAGTCTTGAGGTGGGTAGAATATAGTTGTGCAATAATTGGCTGTTGATTGCTGGTGTTGACTTCTTGATGTGTAGTGCCTCGCAAACGTCAAGCCGCCTGCTATCGCTGTATCTATCGATGATTTCTGTGTTGTTTACTAGGATTTCTCTGGCGATGGTTTGGTTATGGGAAGAGATTATATGTTCCTTAATGGAGCCCTGTTGCTTATGCATCGTTAAACGCCTAGAAAGAGATGTTGTTGTCTTGCCTATATACTGGGTTTTTTGGAGCTTACAGTCCCCAAGTGGGCATTTGAAGGCATAGACGACGTTAGTCTCTTTTAAAGCGTTCTGTTTTGTGTTTGGAGAGTTTCTCATGAGTAGGCTGGCCGTTTTTCTGGTTTTATAGTAAATCGTCAGTTGTATCCTCTGATTTTTGTCTGTAGGGATAACGTTTCTATTAACAATATCTTTCAGGACCCTTTCCTCCGTTTTATGAGCTGTGGAAAAGAAGTTCCTGTAAAATAGTCTAATAGGGGGTATAGGTGTTGTGTTAGTTGTCTCTTCAGAGGTTGCATGGCTTTTCACTTTCCTTCTTATGATGTCTTCGATGAAACCATTGGAGAAGCCGTTATTGACTAGGACCTGCCTTACCCTACAGAGTTCTTCGTCGACTTGCTTCTATTCTGAGCTGTGGCTGAGAGCACGGTCGACGTATGCGTTAACAACACTCCTCTTGTACCTGTCGGGGCAGTCGCTGTTGGCATTTAGGCACATTCCTATGTTTGTTTCCTTAGTGTAGACTGCAGTGTGGAAACCTCCGCCCTTTTCCATGACTGTTACATCTAGAAAAGGCAGCTTCCCATCCTTTTCCGTCTCGTAAGTGAAACGCAGCACGGAACTCTGCTCAAATGCCTCCTTCAGCTCCTGCAGATGTCTGACATCAGGTACCTGTGTAAAAATGTCGTCAACATACCTGCAGTATATGGCCGGTTTCAAGTTCATGTCGACTAAGACTTTTTGCTCGATGGTACCCATGTAGAAGTTTGCAAACAGGACACCTAGGGGAGAACCCATGGCGACCCCATCTACTTGCTTATACATGTGCCCATCCGGGCTCAAGAAGGGTGCCTCTTTAGTACAAGCTTGGAGTAGTTTCCTCAGAATACTTTCTGGCATGTCAAGAGGAGTACAGGCTGGATCACGATACACTCTGTCGGCTATCATTCCGATTGTCTCGTCTGGACGAGACAATCCAGAAAAGTACGAAAATGAGTTTTGGAGAACTCCTATTCCAATTAAGCCCTGATGCTAAGAAAATAGTTAGAGGGATAGAAGCCCTAAACCAGAAAATAATAAATACAGAATATGCGGTCATATTCAATGAAATATATATATATATATATATTACATATATACATATAATATTACATATATTGTGACGGGAAAGTGTTGGAGTGTAGATGTTCGGCAGTCTTACAATGGCAGGTGTCAATGCCTAGTCACACTTACAAAAAAAAAGATAGACTGCTTGCCTGTTTTCTGTCTGTCTGTGGTAAAGTAAGGGAAGACACGCAAAACACAAAATATGAATAATGAAACTTTAATTAATCTAGAAAACAAATATAAACAAAGACAATTCCTTGGTATGTACAGTGCAAAAGAACAAGTCAAAAACAATATAACATAAATGAATAATAGGGATGAAGTTACTCTACAATAATAATAAAACTAAAGGTGTAAAATAATCAGGTGCTGAGAATATGGCGCTAGCTCCGAGACATCCAGCTGATACACATATATCAGTTGTTCACTGCTTGAGAGCACAAGGATATTCTGACTTCAATGGCTGGACCAAGCCCAGACATCGACTCAGGTAGGGGGCGCTGAGGTGCAGTGTGCAGGTGTGCAGTCGGCGAGTCACCAATCAGGAGCAGGCAGGCTGGGAAGAGTAGTTGGCTGGTTGATGACGAGCCGGCGTGGAGGGAGTGGAGTAGAGGGGTGAGTTTCGGGTATGTTTTGCCTCCTTATGAAAACGTTTTGTGCTACTGGGAGACGTATCTTGAAGGTAGCATCTCATTCTTGAATAAAATACGTAACTTCATGTAGAGAAGAGCAGGGTCGATCTCTCTTGAAAGAGATTATCGTAAATATATATATATATATATATATATATATATATATATATATATATATATATATATATATATATATATATATATATATATATGTCGTACCTAGTAGCCAGAACGCACTTCTCAGCCTACTATGCAATGCCCGATTTGCCTAATAAGCCAAGTTTTCCTGAATTAATATATTTTCTCTAATTTTTTTCTTTTGAAATGATAAAGCTACCCATTTCGTTATGTATGAGGTCAACTTTTTTTTATTGGAGTTAAAATTAACGTAGATATATGACCGAACCTAACCAACCCTACCTAACCTAACCTATCTTTATAGGTTAGGTTGGGTTAGGTAGCCGAAAAAGTTAGGTTAGGTTAGGTTAGGTAGGTTAGGTAGTCGAAAACAATTAATTCATGAAAACTTGGCTTATTAGGCAAATCGGGCCTTGCATAGTAGGCCGAGAAGTGCGTTCTGGCTACTACGTACGATATATATATATATATATATATATATATATATATATATATATATATATATATATATATATATATATATATATAGGATATAGGGGGGGTACCACCACTGGTGCAATTATAGGGACCCACAGCCTCAGAGAAGGGAACACAGAGCATTCAGGGAAAAACTTGCCATTTAACTCTGAATACGTAAGTGTTCGCTTCTCCTACCACCCCCCTATTTTTTATGGTGTACATATCTGATATATATATATATATATATATATATATATATATATATATATTATCCAAATAAAAATTAAAAATTAACTTTGGAGAGTTAATTTTCAATCTTCCTGCTTCAGTGAAGAAAACATAAGGAATATCAAGAATATTCGTGCCAGAATCTTTTCGATATTCCAGATATTCCAAGAGAGGCTCTTATTCCTGTGGCCTGTGCTCTCTGCAGAACGTCAACGAATTCCTTTGGAGACTTCAGGCTAAAGCACAAGAAACATAAAGAGTCAGCAGGCAGTTGAGTCGCACAGCTAGCCTGTATGTGGGTGTGGGTATATGGCTGATGATTTGCCGAAGTGGGTCAAAACCCACAAACATGGAAACCACTTCACACAGCCACCGGCACTGGGCCGGTGGCTGTGTGGACAGCACGCTTCTTACGTATTCGTGTGGACCGGGGTTCGATTCCCGGGGCCAGCAGGAACAAATGGGCATTTTCTTTCACCCTGATGTCCCTGTTACCTAGCAGTAAATAGGTACCTGGGAGTTAAACAGCTATTACGAGCTGCTTCCTGGGGTGTGTGTGTGGAGAGAAAAAAGTATTTAGTAGCAGTTGATTGACTGTTGAGAGGTGGGCCGAAAGAGCAAAGCTCAACCCCCGCAAGCACAACTATGTGAATACAACTAGGTGAATACTTCGGCCAAACATCAGCCAGATACCCACACCCACAATCAGACTGGCTAAGCAACTCAACTGCCTGCTGACTCCTCATGTTCCTTGTGCCTTTAGCATGATTTCTCAAAAGGAATTCGATGACTTACTCTCTGGATGTGGAGTCGCTGTTCACCAACGTGCCTATGAACGAAATAATCAGGATGATGATGGACAGAGTGCATCGTGATGCGGCTTGCACCCCTCTAAACATTCCAGAGAGCATACTGAGGAAATTACTCGAAGCCTGCACTAAAAAGGCACCCTTCTTGAGCCCGGATGGGCACATGTATAAGCAAGTAGATGGGGTCGCCATGGGGTCTCCCCTAGGTGTCCAGTTTGCGAACTTCTACATGGGTACCATAGAGCAGAGGGTCTTAGTTGACATGAACTTGAAACCCGCCATATACTGCAGGTATGTTGACATTTTTATGCAGTACCAGATGTCAGACGTTGGAGAAGCTGAAGGAGGCATTCGAGCAAAATTTGGGGTTAAGTTTCACTTACGAGATGGAGAGTGATGGAAAGCTGCCTTTTCTAAATGTAACAGTCACGGAAAGGAATGATGGCTTCCGCACTGCAGTCTACACTAAGGAAACAAACATAGGAATGTGCCTTAATGCCAATAGTGATTGCCTAGACAGGTACAAGAGGAGTGTTGTCAACGCTTACGTCGATCGGGCTCGGTGCTCTGGTTGGAAGCAAGTCGACGAAGAACTCTGTAGGGTAAGGCAGGTCCTAGTCAACAATGGCTTCTCAAACGGTTACGTACGTCATTAAAAGAAAGGTGAAACCCCATGCAATCTCTGAAGTTGTAACCTCTGAAGTGAACTAACACAACACTTGTACCTGCTTTTAGACTGTTTTACAGGAACTTCTTATTGACTGCTCAAAAAACGGAGGAAAGTGTTCTGAAAGATATTGTTAATAGGAACGTTATCCCCACAGACAAAACTCAGAAAATACAATTAACAATTTGATACAAAAACAAGAAAACGGCCAAGCTACTCGCGAAGACCTCTCCAGACACCAAACAGAGCGCCTTGAAAGAAACTAACGTCGTCTATGACTTCACATTCCCACTTGGGGACTGTCAGCCCCAAAGATCTCAGTATATAGGCAAGACAACAACGTCTCTTTCTAGACGATTAACAATGCACAAACAACAGGGCTCCATCAAGGAGCATATAATCTCACACAACCAGACCATCACCAGAGAAATCTTGACAAGCAACACAGAAATTATCGTCAGATTCAACGATTACAGGAGACTCGACATCAGAGACGCTTACACGTCAAAAAGTCAGCACCAGCAATTAACAGGCAATTAACACACAATTACATTCTACCCACTTCAAGACCACGAACCAACACAGAAACAAGAAGAGAAAATACGCAGTGTACCCATTGATTCGTGTTATCTTTACCCATTGATTTGTGTCCTTTCACCATACCCAAAAACAAATATAAGCATGAAACAAAGTATGTACAAATTGTCTTTGAAAATGAAGGAAGTGTCTTGCGAAACGCTTCTAGGCGTCAGACCGTAAATAAAATGTGAAAATTAACTTTGGAGAGTTAATTTTCAACTACCTTCGACAGTAAAGAAAAACATAAGAAATATTGAGAAGATTCATGTTAGAATCATTAATCTAACCCTTTCGGTCATATTCAACAACATATGCTTAGAAGAAAGAACCCTACCAAAATATACTAATATATAGAGAGTATACCGGGGGGTTGCCTGGTCTGTCTCTCTCTCTCTTCATCTCTCTCTTGGCGGGGAAGTGAAATCGTTGTTTCGTATTTTTAAGGTGGACCTTTTTCTTTCATAAGAATAAGTTCCAAGATTTGCATTCATATTTGGTCGATGGTGGATGCCAGAATTGTTGTATTATCTACTGGCATGTTCCTAGTGAGTGTCCCTTTATGTACACTATTAATATGGTTTCTAGAGGCAGCATCTTCTAGGTGGTAGATCAGACTTCTCTAAAACTTTGTGGTGGTCATACTAATTTAAATAGATCGAAGGTGGCATCCTTCACCAAGTTCAACTTCAAGTATGTTTATTGAGACAAGAAAAAATACATCTCAAAGGGAGAGAGTAGCTTAGGTTATTTCTAACCCCCTATCATGCTCCACCGGGGCAGCTGTACCACGTTTGCTTTTTTGGAAAGCGTTGTATTGTTTATTGGGGCTGTTATTAAGTATTAAATGCCTGACGATATGATATCCAGTCCGTTTTGTTAGGTAGCAGATAATGAAGTCCAAAGTTGGGTCTGGGGCTGTGAAACTGACAGCCTCAGACCGAAAATGGAATTCATTACGCAGACGATAAGTCACAATAACGTGGCTGACGATATGATATCCAGACCACACATCAGAAAATGAAGAAACGATCACGTTTGGATATCATGAACTCCATTATCTACTACCAAAAAGATTGAACTGCGCCAAGGTCATCAACCATTCATCCCTTTAACCATGTTTATCTCGGGTGTCCCCTGGCCTCTCTCCCACTCTCTCACCTCCTCCCTCTAAATCTCCCCCTCTCCTTTTTCCCAATACTCACACACACTTTTCCCATCTCTCGTCTCTCGTAATCACCACCTTCCATGCTAACATTTAATGTAACAGATTTAACTGAGGATTGATCTTTTTTATTTAGCAAGCTTGAAAAGTAGTACAATTTATGATTTCCTGCAGATGGGGACATGGAGCTCGGCCACGGCCACCTTATGTACTGCTCGGGAACAAGACCGTTCACCCCGCAATGTTTCGTGAGGCTAGCGCCAAGCATCAGGCCGCCTACTTTTGAACAAACATTCTCTCATATCAGTAGATTGGCGAACTAAGAGTGGAATATGTCGAGTAATGGAGATTTATATATGACATTTGTTGATGCTGACTTGGAGAGCGTGCAGAGATCCTTTACTGCTAGAATCCACTCAGTAAAACATCTAACCTATTGGGAATGACTAAAATGGCTAAATGTGAATTTTCTTGAACGCAGGCGGGAGATATGCATAATTTATACGTGAAAAATATAAGAAGGGCTGGTCCCAAGCCTGCACACAAAAATAACATTACATAAGACTAGAAGGCAAGCAAAATACCCCCGTTGAAAAGTAGAGGTACTCTGAGAGAGAACTCTATCAACCTCAGAGGCTCGAGGCTGTTCAACACGCTTCCACTACACATATGGGGCATAACTGGCAAACCCCCCACAGTGTTCAAGACAGAACTTGATAAACACCTCCAAAGGATACCGGATCAATCAATCAGTTCATACGTCAGGCAGCGAGCACCCGCGTCAAACAATCTGGTTTACCAGTCCAGCAACCAGCAGGCCTGGTCGAGGACCGGGCCGCGGGGACGCTAAGCCCCGTAACCATCGCAAGGTAACCGCAAGGTAAGGTATGTTAGGCTTGTTTAACGTATAGAGTGACAATGTAAGTGCTGAGCTTGGCAGAATAACTTCCATGCTGTGTAGGAGTGTTGATTAAGTGTATTAATGACCCGGATGTATCTTTATTCTTCGATTGTTTGTAGAATAAAGTCATCTAGTGTAATTCAAGTTCAGAGAGACTGTGCATTTTGTACTGTATTTGTATGACTTTTTGTTATGACTCAATCTCGCATTATTCCCGTTTTTCCACACATGTTATTTGCCAACCAGTTGATTCGAGTAAATATTGATGTTTATATACTAATATTATGTAATGCCGGCGCCTGCATGTAGGTTATAGAGGGCAGAATCGGAACGCTAAGAGAATTTATAATTCTAAACAGTGTTTCAGAATTTTCAGGGATATAAAGTGATCACCGTTGCGGGTGATCTTGCATTTAAGCAAAGACAATCGGTAGTGTTTAGAGGTCCACTTCGTTAAAGGTATGTCTGGGTATTCCGTTGTACCCAGATTATATTAATTCCTCACTAGCCTTAACCAGCTGGTGTCTGGTATTAGGCATCTATAACCAACACATCAGAAAATGAAGGAATTGATTACGTTTCGGTCCCTCCTGGACCGAGTCTTCGACGTTTTATTTTCAGACGTGTGGGTTGGGTGTTACATTTTCAGTCGCTTGATTGTGACATAATGTCTGCATGTACTCACCTAATTCACCTAATTGTGCTTGCGGGGGTTGAGCTTTGGCTCTTTGGTCCCGCCTCTCAACTGTCAATCAACTGGTGTACAGATTCCTGAGCCTACTGGGCTCTATCATATCTACACTTCAAACTGTGTATGGAGTCAGCCTCCACCACATCACTTCCTAGTGCATTCCATTTATTAACTACTCTGACACTGAAAAAATTCTTTCTAACGTCTCTGTGGCTCATCTGGGTACTAAGTTTCCACCTGTGTCCCCTTGTTCGTGTCCCACCCGTGCATCAGACGTAAGTCACATCTGATGCTAACTTAAGACCCGTGGGTGAGTGTGCACACACAAGGCCTGATATATTGATCCCCGAGTCTTAGGAGTAAATATAACGTAAATTCAAGCTGATTTAAATCTTCTCTAAAATGATATTTTGATGGTACTGAAATAGGTTAAAATTAACCACAAATTAGCCAATATTCGATTTAAATGAAGGTAAGCGTTGATGTTGGATATTATTTATTTCATTCTTTGAGTTGTTCAACGATGTCCCTTCATGATTTACCAAATTACCTGTCATCGAACAAGCGAGGCCCAGCAGAACAGCCACGGTACTGCCCAGATGTTCATAGTTACTGGCCAAGTATTCATAGTTAATGGCCACAATACAGGGTCATTGAGACCGCATCGAAGTTCCCAACAACACTTCAAGGAATATATTGAAGAGCTAGGAACTATTGAGTGCTCTATGAGCACTTTTCTGCTTCAAGTAACAATGAAGAGACCTAGGAACGTGTAGGATTGCTGGCAATAAAGACAGATTCGGGTTCTAGAGCAACCTCGAAGTGGAGATCCAATATCCCGCCTTCAGGCTCCCGGCCTGGTTACCACCAATATAGATCGTGACAAATGAGGGATATAAATTGCAATATTTTCTTCCTAGCCGTTGATAAAAGGAAGATATTGAAAGGGGTGATTCTGGTGGGTGGAGCAACTGAGGTAAAGGTCGACTGATTGTTTGCGGGTGAGGAGGAAAATAGGGAAAGAACAAGAGAAGGGTGGAAATGATGAGTGTAAGGGAAAAATTGTGAATATAAAAAAACAATGGAAGGCGAAAAAGGCCAAAAGGTAGCCGACGAAGAATAGATTTTGAGAAAACATACACGCCTCACCTCGTGGCTGAGTGTACAGCGCTCTGGGGTCGTAGTCCCAAGGGCCACGGGTTCGATCCCCGGCAGAGGCAGAAACAAATGACCAGAGATTATTTCACGCTGGTGCTCCTTTTCACCTAGAAGTAAGTAGGTACCTAGGAGGTAGACAGCTGCTATGGGTTGCTTCCTGAGAAGGTGTGTGTGTGTGTATAAGAGGATAATAGAGGAAATAATAGAGGAAATAATAGAGGAAAAAATTATTTTCCATAATAGAGAAAAAACGTAAACATTCTTGGGCACAGAAATTTCATGGAATCACCTCTCAGGCTTTGCCGGGCAACGTGAGTAACATTTGTGTTACTCAGTACAATGTTATGTTACGCAAATATTACCTACGTGGCCCCCAGCATGAGATGTGGTGATTCGATGAAATATCTGTGTCCAAAAAGGTGACCGAGAGCTGTTGAGAATTGGGTTATGGGTCAGAAGACTTCATATTCTTTTAACAATCAGTGTGGCCTAGTGCTTAAATTAATGGACGCCCCAAGGTGCCTGGAGCCCTGGCTGTCTGGGTTTGAATTCCTCAGGTGTGAGGAGTTTTCATATTATATATATATATATATATATATATATATATATATATATATATATATATATATATATATATATATATATATATATATATAATATATGTCTCATTGAATATGACCGCATATTCTGTATTTACTATCTTCTGATTTAGGGCTTCTATCCCTCTATTTTCTTAGCATCAGGTCTTAGCTGAAAGAGGAGTTCTCCAAAACTCCTTTTCGTAATTTCAAGGTGAAGAAAAGAAGTGAATTACTATAGAATGTATTACACTTATTTATACAATTTGCACAACGTTGTGCAAATTGTATAAATAAGTGTAATACAAGTTTTATATAATAAAACATAACCTGTGTCCTCACTAATACATTCACCGAGAAGTGTATTCTATTCTGAATATAGATGTATAAACACTCATAATATACTTTAGTGAGGAGACCTGGTAAGAAACCGGGCCGCGGGGACGCTCATCTCCGAAATCAATGCAAGGTAGTCTTGGAGTATGGTCGAGACTATAGTACTCCTGCAGGTTAGTCACCAGGCTGTTGTGGTGGCCACTAATATTCCTCCCGCTGTTGATAGTCCTTCAGTCCAACTCCAAACCAAATATTAGCTTATCTAAAAGACTCCCAATTTTTATCTAAAAGACCTTTCATCCTGTGACTTTAACCTTATGTTTGGATTTAGAATAATACCAAAAATTTCTTGTGATAAGTATCTAAAGCATAAAAATGTAATCAGTGATAATGACCTGTCATATGCAATCCTCGCCGACCTCCATAACTTATGCGAGAGCACTTTACTAAGGGATTAAATATGAATGTACTTATCTCGATGAACTTCTCCAAAAGAATAAATGTATTTGATCGGTCGAATTATCGCCAGACATCGAAATGCTTTCGAGAGTTTTATATATTTACAGCTGTGGGAATACTGAACATGTCGCCCATGATTAAAAAAAAAACGCTCTTAATTAATCATTGGGAGACAGAACGCTGTCTGGAAAAATACCCAATTTTCCCTTTTCCAGGCAGGATGAGCAGCTCACACCAGACTTATAAGTAATTTAGGTCTTAAACTCGAGATATCTTCCCAGCTCTATTCCTGCTATCATGGAAGATTTGCAGATAGCTTTCCCTCCTGGCAAGAGAACTGAATTTCGATTTCATTCTGGACTAGTAGAGACAATTGTTTATATTCTCTTGTCATGTTAGAGCACACTTCGTCATACAATATTCTCCGCGAGTCCGTGTGGGGGCTGACAGCCAGAGGCGTCATACGTGCTCATTAATTAATGAACTCTCGCTAAGTTAGCAGCTAATGCTTGGTTGGCTGACGCGTACAGCGGCCTAGGAAAGACAGGATGTTGTGAGGACGGGTGTAAAAATGATGAGGACGGGTGTAAAAATGATGAGGACGGGTGTAAAAATGATGAGGACGAGTGTATAAATGATGAGGACGGGTGTATAAATGATGAGGACGGGTGTTAAAATGATGAGGACGGGTGTTAAAATGATGAGGACGGGTGTTAAAATGATGAGGACGGGTGTTAAAATGATGAGGACGGGTGTAAAAATCATGAGGACGGGGTGTAAAAATAATGAGGACGGGGTGTAAAAATGATGAGGACGGGGTGTAAAAATGATGAGGACGGGTGTAAAAATGATGAGGACGGGTGTAAAAATGATGAGGACGGGTGTAAAAATGATGAGGACGGGTGTAAAAATGATGAGGACGGGTGTAAAAATGATAAGGACGGGTGTAAAAATGATGAGGACGGGTGTAAAAATGATGAGGACGGGTGTAAAAATGATGAGGACGGGTGTAAAAATGATGAGGACGGGTGTTAAAATGATGAGGACGGGTGTTAACATGATGAGGACGGGTGTAAAAATGATGAGGACGGGTGTAAAAATGATGAGGACGGGTGTAAAAATGATGAGGACGGGTGTAAAAATGATGAGGACGGGTGTAAAAATGATAAGGACGGGTGTAAAAATGATGAGGACGGGTGTAAAAATGATGAGGACGGGTGTAAAAATGATGAGGACGGGTGTAAAAATGATGAGGACGGGTGTTAAAATGATGAGGACGGGTGTTAACATGATGAGGACGGGTGTAAAAATGATGAGGACGGGTGTAAAAATGATGAGGACGGGTGTAAAAATGATGAGGACGGGTGTAAAAATGATGAGGACGGGTGTAAAAATGATGAGGACGGGTGTAAAAATGATAAGGACGGGTGTAAAAATGATGAGGACGGGTGTAAAAATGATGAGGACGGGTGTAAAAATGATGAGGACGGGTGTAAAAATGATGAGGACGGGTGTTAAAATGATGAGGACGGGTGTTAACATGATGAGGACGGGTGTAAAAATGATGAGGACGGGTGGAAAAATGATGAGGACGGGTGTAAAAATGATGAGGACGGGTGTAAAAATGATGAGGACGGGTGTTAAAATGATGAGGACGGGTGTTAAAATGACGAGGACGGGTGTAAAAATGACGAGGACGGGTGTAAAAATGATGAGGACGGGTGTTAAAATGATGAGGACGGGTGTAAAAATGATGAGGACGGGTGTTAAAATGATGAGGACGGGTATACACATGTTAAAATGATGAGGACGGGTGTAAACATGTTAAAATGATGAGGACGAGTGTAAACATGTTAAAATGATGAGGACGGGTGTTAAAATGATGAGGACGGGTGTAAAAATGATGAGGACGGGTGTTAAAATGATGAGGACGGGTGTAAAAATGATGAGGACGGGTGTTAAAATGATGAGGATGGGTCTAAAAATTATGAGGACGGTGTAAAAATGATGAGGAAGGGTGTAAACATGTTAAAATGATGAGGACGGGGTGTAAAAATGATGAGGACGGGTGTAAAAATGATGAGGACGGGTGTAAAAATGATGAGGACGGGTGTTAAAATGATGAGGACGGGTGTAAAAATGATGAGGACGGGTGTTAAAATGATGAGGATGGGTCTAAAAATTATGAGGACGGTGTAAAAATGATGAGGACGGGTGTAAACATGTTAAAATGATGAGGACGGGGTGTAAAAATGATGAGAACGGGTATAAAAATGATGAGGACGGGTGTAAAAATGATGAGGACGGGTGTTAAAATGATGAGGACGGGTGTAAAAATGATGAGGACGGGGTGAAAAAATTATGAGGATTTTTCTACAAAATGGTCAGGTTAAGTGTACAAATTTTACTTCTTCGTAATTTTGTGAGCGTTTAATTTGAAGTGCTTTTTAAGTAAACAGAAGCATGTGAAACGAGACGCACCTCCCATCTTTCCGAAGCCTGTGTGAACCAGGAGGAAGCTACCTATACCTGGGAGACGTATGTGATCACATTGGCCAGACTCTTCGCACCATTGCTCAACAATTTTACAGCTGTTGATTACAACGATAAAATTACCAATGTTTTTGTTTCAATCGAAAGCCTCTTATTTATTAAGGATTCGACAGGGTATGTGGGATGGTTAGGTTCTACCCAGGACCCCCAGGCTACCACTCGTCCTCCAAGAATGCTCCTGTAATGGTGAGGGGAAGGTGTACCAATTACGCCCCCCCCCGTCCATTTGTAACAAGGGAGTGGGAGCATATGGATAGATATGTACCTATCCACTTCCCCCGTGTCACAATACTGTGGGTGTATAGTGGATGACGTATACCTCCCCCCCCCCTCCTCCCTCCCCCTGTCACAATACAGTAGCTTTATAGTGGAGGACGTTTACCTCCCCCTTGTCTCCCCTGTCAAAATGCAGTAATTTTATAGGAGAGGATGAATACTTAATTCCCCTCCCCCCCCCCTGTCACAATACAGTGTTCAGTGGTGGACATTTACCTGCACCTTTACCCCCCCCCCCCTCCCCCGTGTCACAATACTGGGAGGGGGGGGGAATGTTCGTGTATTGTGGAACACTGTTAACTAACCTACAAAGTGGGCGGATTCGAATCCTCTTCATGGCTCCTGTTAATTTTCTCATGTCTATTACTCCTTGTTCTCGCATCCTTATTAGCGTTCATTTCTTTATTCCTATTTTAAACCGTATATAAAAGATAAGGAAAAGACGGGAGAGTGGAGACATTAAAAGGAGAGAGACAGAAGCGGATTAATCAAGGAAGTCGTGTTGAGAGAGAATAGATCTTTGTTTCTTGTTTCTTTCTGGTTCTTGTTGTCACTAGTCAAAAACGACGTAGCTGCCAGTGTCAGGGTCTAGATCCTCATCCTGAGATACAGTACGTGTTGTAGGATAAACTGCCGCTTACACGATGAGTATAATGGTGCACAATTAACTAATCAAAGTATAAGTATAGGGAGCACCAGAAACTACTTACAGATGAGTTTAAGTTACACAATAAACTATCATAAAAAGGATGAGTTTGAGGTGTTCCATAAACAACAGCTAACAGGATGAGTAGAGAGTGCACACTACCACTGTACCTGCTGGTGGCTACTGTGAAACCAGCACACACTCCCTACTGCGTTACCACACGTTTGAGAACACCTTAAATGATTGCCACAACGACGTGCTCGTCCTGCATGTGGACACGAAACCATACCCCTCGCTGTCCTATTACGAACAAATACACCGCAGAAATACAAGTAAACTCATCAAGTAACAAAGCTCCGCCCTGGGGTTTCCTCTGCATGGCTGGCTGATCCACCAGACATTGACTACCGGAGTGGGTAATGCGGTACCATCAAGCAGGGAATTAACCTGTCATCGGCACCCCGTTCTCGGTCTCCCTCACAGTATTTGTGACGTCAACGGAGACCAGAAAAGATAGGGGAAATAGCTGTCGTTCTAGGGGAACGAGTGAGGGATGGTGGCTGAGGGTGTGTAAGAGTGGGATGTTGTCTGTATGTGTAGTGTGAGGGCTGTTGTCTGTATGTGTAGTGTGAGGGCTGTTGTCTGTATGTGTAGTGTGAGGGCTGTTGTCTGTATGTGTAGTGTGAAGGCTGTTGTCTGTATGTGTAGTGTGAGGGCTGTTGTCTGTATGTGTAGTGTGAAGGCTGTTGTCTGTATGCGTAGTGTGAGGGCTGTTGTCTGTATGTGTAGTGTGAGGGCTGTTGTCTGTATGTGTAGTGTGAGGGCTGTTGTCTGTATGTGTAGTGTGAGGGCTGTTGTCTGTATGTGTAGTGTGAGGGCTGTTGTTGGGTTGAGAGTGGTGTGTAGCAATGGGCGATGAATGTTGATGGGGGAATAGGAAGATGGGTGGTGATGGTTGACAGGAAGATATGGCTGTTTATTCTGGGATATTGCAGCTCGAGGCCCCAAGTCTCTGGCTGGTGCACTTCGCGTTATTCATTTCTGTCTTAATGTGAACAGCGGGTGAGGGTTTATGACTATACTGGCTTTAATAACATTATTTTCAAT
Source organism: Procambarus clarkii (assembly GCF_040958095.1). NCBI lineage: Eukaryota > Metazoa > Arthropoda > Malacostraca > Decapoda > Cambaridae > Procambarus > Procambarus clarkii. The sequence continues at coordinate 42,536,314 of NC_091181.1, read as the reverse complement.
GTGTTTAACATCATCTTCTGTGCTGTTAAATCTCAGTTGATATCTAATTTGGTTTGTAACTCAGCTCTGTGTTAGAAAATGTTCCAGTGGTCCGTCGGGAGATAAGGGGTGAGGACAGGAGAGGGATGCTAATTGGGACAGGTAGACGGATGCTGGTGGAGACAGGAGGATGTGTGATGATGGGAGACAAGAAGACTACCACTGATAATGAACAGGTAGATGGGTGATGATGGAGGTCAGGTAGATGGGTGATGATGGAGGTCAGGTAGATGGGTGATGATGGAGGTCAGGTAGATGGGTGATGATGGAGGTCAGGTAGATGGGTGATGATGAAAGTCAGGTAGATGGGTGATGATGGAGGTCAGGTAGATGGGTGATGATGGAGGTCAGGTAGATGGGTGATGATGGAGGTCAGGTAGATGGGTGATGATGGAGGTCAGGTAGATGGGTGATGATGGAGGTCAGGTAGATGGGTGATGATGGAGGTCAGGTAGATGGGTGATGATGGAGGTCAGGTAGATGGGTGATGATGGAGGTCAGGTAGATGGGTGATGATGGAGGACAGGTAGATGGGTGATGATGGAGGTCAGGTAGATGGGTGATGATGGAGGACAGGTAGATGGGTGATGATGGAGGACAGGTAGATGGGTGATGATGGAGGTCAGGTAGATGGGTGATGATGGAGGACAGGTAGATGGGTGATGATGGAGAAGGCGGGAGGGCGCAGATAATATATAACCCTCGCAGCCCAATTGTTTAATCCCCTCAAAAAAAATTGTCCCTCAAATATTTGCCGAAAGACAATTGGAGTGAGACGAGAGGTTGAAGCAAACCTTGTGACTTCAAACTGTTGATTAAACAAAGAAGAGCGGCGCGTTGAGCGCTAAGAGGCTGAGCAGCGGAGCCAAGACAAACAGGAGCCGTGATTGCCGCTAGTAGGAGCACACGCAGGTGTGTGGCGCTCACACCTGTTTGCTTTATGAATGTAGTTATCTTCAATATTTTATTCTGACAACTGTTAAGTAAAATGAATGTGTGTGTATTGGCATGTGTGTGTGTGCACTCACCTAGTGTACTCATCTAGTTGTGTTAACCAGACGTCCCTTCACTAGAAGGTGAAGGGACGATGACGTTTCGGTCCGTCCTAGACCATTCTCAAGTCGATTGTCTTGATCGACTGATTGGTCGAGCACAATCGACTTGAGAATGGTCCAGGACGGACCGAAACGTCGTCGTCCCTTCACCTTCTAGTGTGTGGTCTGGTCAACATACTTTAGCCACGTTATTGTGACTCATTGCCTTCTCATCTAGTTGTGCTTGCGGGGATTGAGCTCCGGCTCTTTAGTCCCGAATCTCAACCGTCAATCTATTGGTGTACAGATTCCTGAGCTTCTCGAGCTCTATCATATCTATATTTGAAACTGTGTATGGAGTCAGCCTCCACCACATCACTGCCTAGTGCATTCCATTTATTAACTAATCTGACACTGAAAAAGTTCTTTCTAATGTCTCTGTGGCTCATTTGCGTACACGGCTTCCTCCTGTGTCCCCTTGTGCGTGTACCACCCGTGTTAAATAGTCCATCCTTGTCTACCCTGTCAATTACCCTGTGTGTGTGTGTGTGTGTGTGTGTGTGTGTGTGTGTGTGTGTGTGTGTGTGTGTGTGTGTTCGCCTATTTGTACTCACCTATTTGTGCTTGCGGGGGTTGAGCTTTGGCTCTTTGGTCCCTTCTCTCAACTGTGTGTGTGTGTGTGTGTATGTGTGTGTGTGTACTCACCTAATTGTGCTTGCGGGGGTTGAGCTCTGGCTCTTTGGTCCCGCCTCTCAACCGTCAATCAACTGGTGTACAGATTCCTGAGCCTATTGGGCTCTATCATATCTACATTTGAAACTGTGAATGGAGTCAGCCTCCACCACATCACTTCCTAATGCATTCCATTTGCTAACTACTCTGACACTGAAAAAGTTCTTTCTAACGTCTCTGTGGCTCATTTGGGTACTCAGCTTCCACCTGTGTCCCCTTGTTCGCGTCCCACCAGTGTTGAAAAGTTCGTCCTTGTTTACCCGGTCGATTCCCCTGAGGATTTTGTAGGTTGTGATCATGTCCCCCCTTACTCTTCTGTCTTCCAGTGTCGTGAGGTGCATTTCCCGCAGCCTTTCCTCATAACTCATGCCTCTTAGTTCTGGGACTAGTCTAGTAGCATACCTTTGGACTTTTTCCAGCTTCGTCTGGCTTGTCTGGCTTTCCAGCTTGTGTGTGTGTGTGTGTGTGTGTGTGTGTGTGCGCGCGCGCGCGCTCACCTATTTGTGCTTGCGGGGGTTGAGCTCTGGCTCTTTGGTCTCGCCTCTCAACTGTCAATCAACAGTGTGTACAGGTTCCTGAGCCTACTGGGCTCTATCACATCTACACTTGAAACTGTGTATGGAGTCAGCCTCCACCACACCACTTGCTAATGCATTCCACTTGTCAACCACTCTGACACTAAAAAAGTTCTTTCTAATATCTCTGTGGCTCATCTGGGCACTCAATTTCCACATGTGTTCCCTAGTGCGTGTGCCCCTTGTGTTAAATAGCATGACCTTATCAATCCTATCGATTCCTTTGATAATTTTGTATGTGATGATCATGTCCCCCCATAACTCATCTGTCTTCCAGCGACGTGAGGTTTAACTCCCCTAGTCTCTCCTCGTAGCTCATACCTCTCAGCTTGTGTTCTAGTCTGGTGGCAAACTTTTGAACCTTCTCTAGTTTTGTCTTATGCTTGACTAGATATGGATTCCATGCTGGAGCTGCATACTCTAGGATTGGTCTGACATACGTGGTATACAAAGTTCTAAATTCCTTACACAAGTTTCTAAATGTCGTTCTTATGTTGGCAAACCTGGCGTATGCCGCTGATGTTATCCTCTTGATATGGGCTTCAGGGGACAGGTCTGGCATGATATCAACCCCTAAGTCTTTTTCTCTCTCTGACTCTAAGAATTTCATCTCCCAAATGATACCTTGTATATGGTCTCCTGCTCCCTACACCAATCTTCATTACATTACATTTGCTTGGGTTAAACTCTAGTAACCACTTGTTCGACCATTCCTTCAGATTGTCTAGGTCTTCTTGAAGCCTCAAGCTGTCCTCCACCGTCTTAATCCTTCTCATAATTTTGGCATCGTCAATAAACATTGAGAGGAATGAGTCTATACCCTCTGGGAGATCATTTACGCAGATCAGAAACATGATAGGACCGAGTTCAGAGCCCTGTGGGACTCCACTGGTGACTTCACGCCAATCTGAGGTCTCACCCCTCACTGTAACTCTCTGCTTCCTATTGCTTAGGTACTCCCTTATCCCCTGGAGGCACCTTGCCAGTTACTCCTGCCTGTTTCTCCAGCTTATGTACCAGCTTCTTATGGGGTACTGTGTCATAGGCTTTCTGACAGCCCAAAAAAATGCAGTCTACCAAGCCTATTCTTTCTTGCTTTCTTCTTGTGTATGTATGTGTATGTGTGTATATACGTACGTGTATATATATGTAATTACCCAAGGGTAGTTACAAGATGAAAGCTACGCTCGTGGTGTCCCGTCTTCCCATTACTCTTTGTCGTAAAACAACTGCTGTATATTCCAATTTTTGTGTCACAAAGGTCAAGAACAGTTTCTTTAGTATATCACCATCCATATAATTAAAAGCAAGTCTGAAGCTGGAAAGTGATGCATACGCTCCTCTCACAATGTTCTTTGTGTTCCTCTGGCGACACCTTACTATCCAAAACCACTCCAAGGTCTCGTTCTTTATTAAAGTTTTGTAATTCTTTTCCACATAATTTGTAAGTTGTTTGTGGTCCATTTTTCTCCAATTCCACATTCCATAACATGGCATTTATTCACATTGAATTCCAGTTGTCATTTGACGATCCAAGCACTTATTTTATCTACATTTGAAGGGCATTACAATCGTCTGCGTCTCCTCTCTTCCCGAATATTATCATCATCTGCGAACATGTTCATATAGTTCTGTATTCCTTCTGGTAGATCGTTTATGTAGACGATGAACAATACCGGTGCAAGAACTGAATCCTGCTAGTAACACTCCTCGAGTCAGATACACTGTCTCTGATTACTGCCCTCATCTCTCTGTCAGTTAGAAAATTGTTCATCCATGTCAGAAGTCTCCCTGTCCCCCCTCCAGCATGATCCAGTTTCCAGAACAGCCTCTTGTGTGGGACCCTTATCAAAGACCATTTTTTAGGTCCAACCTAAAAATAAATAATAAACACAGTCAACCCAACCACCTCTTTCCTGTAGTATCTCTGTGGCTCTATCATAAAAGCTAAGTAGATTTGTTACACAAGATCTTCCTGTTCGAAGACTATACTGTCATTTATTATGTAATAAATAAACATTAGATAAACACTATGTAAACATATTGTGATGGTAAAAAATAGGTGTTATTGCAGTCTTCCCTAGGTAGATGGAATGCCTGGCACAAAATTAAAAATTAAAAAAAAAAGTTAAATTGCAAGTTGTCTTCACTGTGAGGTTAACTGTAGGAGAAAACATACAGAACAAAAATTTAAAAATACTTTACTTCAATAGAAATTTTTTTAAACAAATTACAAAATATATAATAATATCCAGGCTTGGCTTTAATACAAAATGTGCAAAACAAACAAGATGAATAATCAAATTTACGTTACATTAAGGTGCAAAATAATACATGGTGCAGAATACCATGAGCTAGTCTGACTAAATCCGTTACCATACCGAAATGTGTCAATGGGTCTACTTAGTTGAGCACTCAGGAGTAATCTGAATCTTAGAGAGCTTGGTAGTCCTATTTATACAGAATATCGGCCGAGCAGATGGAGCTGATGTCTTCTTTAAACTATGAACCGGCTCACTTGAAGTGCTTGTTAAGGAGGGCGTGGCCTCCCAGCGACCCAGGTGCGAGGTGGGGTGACGGGCTGTGAAGGGGGGAGACTGGTGGTACTGTTTAGACGTCTGGAAGTAGCAGTTGTTGTTGTTCTTGGCTGCAGTTCTTAATTACATAGACGTTAATGAGTAGAATAGGCGATAATGGAGTAGGCCGAATCTCTTCCTAGAGATTTTACTGTGACAACTCTCCCCCGAAGCCTGCTCCTATTGTCTACTCGACTATAGCGGAGTGTAGAATAGTAGGAGTGGATGAGTCCATCTCATGGACTCTGGAAAGTGCGTCGGCGACGACGTTGTCCGAGCCCTTGATGAAGTAGATGGTAAGGTTGAAGTTCTGCAGATACAGTGCTCAGCATGGCAGACGTTGGTTGGAGAACTGTGCCTGTTGCAGAAATCGGAGAGGGTTGTGGTCCGAATAGATGGTGAGGGATCGGTAACCTTGTAGATAAGGTTCATAGTGTTGAATGCTCAGGAGGATTGCCAGCAACTCCTTCTCGATGGTGCTATAATTCCTTTGGTGAGGTTTCAGTTTGTAGCTGTAGTAGCTGACAGGAAGAACCTCTTCGCCGCGCTGTTGCATAAGGACACCTCCGATGCCAGTACTGCTGGCGTCGACGTTGAGAACGTAGGGCTTCGTAACATCTGGCGAAGCGAGACTGGTATTAGTGCACAATAAAGTCTTCAGTTGTTCGAAAGCAACCGCCTGTAAAGTTGTCCAATGGTATCGTTGTTTAGGGCTGGTCAGGTTAATGAGAGGTGTCGCTACTGTACTGAAATTTTTCACGAATCTACGAAAATACGACGCTTGACCTAGGAAGCACATGAGCTGCTTCCTGGTGGTAGGTCGTGGGTAATGTTGAATGGCTTGTTGATGAACTGTTAAGGGAGCAAGGCTGCCACTGCCTATCACATGACCAAGGTAGCGTACTTTACCTTTGGAGAATGTAGACTTGCCCAAGTTAATGGTGAGTCCGGCTTTCAAGAGGTTGTTGAACAACCGCTGTAGCTGGAGCAAATGGTCGTCCCAGCTGGTGGTTGCCACAACAATGTCATCCAAATAGGCATAGGTGTTATCCAGGCCCTGGATGACTATGTTGACAGTTCTCTGAAAGATGGCAGGGGCATTACACAATCCAAAGGGTAGCCGCTCATACCTAAACAGGCCAAACGGTGTGGTGAAGGCAGATATTTACTTAGCCTGCTCCGTCAGGCTAATCTGATAGTATCCTTTCAACAAATTAATCTGTGAAAGATAAGTTGCATTACCGATAGCGTCAAGTATATCGTCGATTCGTGGCAAAGTGTAGGAATCCTTGATGGTGACGGCATTTAATTTGCGAAAGTCAGTACAGAGGCGCACCTTACTGTGAGGTTTCGGCACCAAGATGCAGGGTGAGACCCAAGGGGACTCACATGGTGTGGCCAGCCCATGGTCAAGGAGGTACCGTACTTCAGCAAGCATTGCTTCCTTCTTCTGTTGCCTGATGCGATAGAAAGGTTGGCAGATCGGCGTCGTACCAGGAAGCAACTTAATGTCGTGCTGAACTACAGTAACCTCCTGGGGATCATCTTTGAGCAACTCCAGGTGTTTTTTGAAGACTTTGACAAGAGGAGCACTGTGGGGGTCCTGAAAGTAGCGTGGAAGATCTGTTAGGATTTCCGAATTGGAAGGCACTGACTCAGAGTCAGTGCATTCGGGAGGAAAAGCAGGGAAGGTCTCACTGTGAAAGTAGGGGTCCTTGAAGGTGGAGAGGGATACTAACACAGTGGGAGGTGTACATTTATACCGCTTCAAGAGATTGATGTGGCACAACTGGGTCTTCTGCCGCCTGTCTGGAGTCTCTCGAACGTAGTTGTAGTTGTTCCTGCATTCCTTGATGCAATAGGGACCTGAAAATTTGCTTTGGAACGGAGAACCTGGGATTGGAAATTATGCTAGGACTAAGTCTCCCACATTAATTTTTCTGATTTTAGTTTGTTTATCAAAATGATTTTTCATATTAGCTTGAGACCTTATTAAATTACTACTTGCAAATTTATGTACTCTTTTCAAGAGTGTGCCTCAAGTTTTGAAGAAACTGGGGCACATGAAGAGAATCACTGAAGTTGTTTGAGCAAAGTGAATCTTTAAAAGCTTTAAGGGGGGTACGACACTTACGGCCATTGAGCATCTCGTAAGGAGATACTCCAAGAGACTCATTTGGAAGACTTCTGAAAATACACATTATAAGGTCAAGTTGTTTATCCCAGTCTTTCTCTGTCTCAACGCAAAATTTCTTTAGAAGGGCCTTTATATTCTGATGACTATGCTCAAGAGAACCCTGTGAAGCAGGATGATAGGGGCTGGACAGTACCTATGTTATGTGGAATTCCTCCAGTGTCTTCTTAAAGAGATCACTGGTGAAGTTGGTGCCACAATCACTCTATACCTCCTTCAGAAATCCATACTGGGTAAAGATCTTCAGGAGCTGTTTCACAACAGTAGCAGCCGTAATGTTCTTTACAGGAACTGCTATGGGGAACCTGGTAGTTGGACATAGGACAGTGATTATGAAGACGTTGCCAGAACTGGTTCTGGGTAATGGACCAACACAGTCTATTATTAACTTACTGAAAGGTTCCAAAGGCACTGGAATAGGAATTAGGGGTGCCTTGGGAATAGACATGCTAGGCTTTCCTGCCGTCTGACATGTATGGCAATCTTGTACAAAGGTTTTGACGTCTCTTACTACACATGGCCAGTAATAGTCCTGTCTAAGGGCGTGGTAGGTCTTGTTAAAGCCGTAATGTGATAGTGGTCCATGGGCCAGATGTAATATATTGGGCCGTAGGCTGATGGGAACTACCAGTTGATTAACGGTGGCCCAATCGTCGTCCTCATTCAATTTGCGGGGTCTGTACTTACGGTAGAGTAGTTGATTCTCTACAAAGAACCCAGGGATACTATCCGATTGTGTTTCAGCCTGAAAGAATAAAGATGTTAGGGTAGGATCCTCTTTCGGCAACTTACAGAACTCCAGAACGGTGAGATTCGTTGGAATGTTCTGAGAATCTTGAGAGACAGCTGTGGTAGATGGAGCAGCTGGTTGCAGGAGTGCTGCTTGAGCACGCGTCGTCACTAAAACAGGAGAGATTTCATCAGGATTATCTGTAGATGGGACCTCTTTAACAAACTGCAAAATAGGATTTTCCACTGCCGAGTCACATACCTGGGGTTTGTCGACGATAATTAGATTCGTAGGTTGTTGAGCTTCAGCCAAGTCGTTGCCCAGGAGAAGTTGAACTCCTGACATGGGAAAAGGCTTTTCCCGGAAGGCGACTTGGACTACACCTTGTATAAAGGGACAATCCAGGCGGACTCGGGCAAGGGGATATGGTGTAGTAGCAGTTAGGTCCGTAATGAGAACAGTTTCTCCGGTGTAAGTGACGTTGGGTACAGCTGACTTCAGAAGAATAGATTGTAGAGCAGCCGTGTCTCTCAAGATCTTCAATTTGAACCTTTCCTCCGAATCTCCAAACCTGGCAGAGACAGTTCCGGGATACAGGTGTCTGTTGAAGAGAGAAAGATCATTGGAGTTAACATGAATATTCATAACAGGCTTACTGGGTTTAGGAGGAGTTGATTTGGGTTTAGGAGTCTCATTGATGCCCTTGTTCTTAGGACACTTTTCTATGGCATGTCCATAGGTTCTGCAATATTTGCAATACAACAGGTTCACATTGCTGGTACTCATTTTTGTAGGACTAGACCAGGTTAACTTACTGGAAAGTGTGTCAGATGGTACTCTGTGAATAAGGCTGTAGGCGTCAGCCAATTGAGCACATCGGGTAAAGTCGTTTTCTTCCTTGTCGGCGAGGTAGAGACGTATTGAATTAGGTACACGCCTAAGGAATTCTTGCACCAGGATGAGGTTGACGAGATCTGTAAAGGTGGAGACTTTTGCGGCTTCATAAAATTTCCACTTCATAAAATATCTCTCTGTTATTTGCAAATTCTAGATAAGTGGTAGCACTTGCTTTTAGGTAATCCCTGAACTTACGTCTGTAGGTCTCGGTGGAGAGGAGGTAGGCATCGAGCACCGCTTGCTTCAGTACCTGGTAGTCGATTTCAGACGCTATAGTACTGAGAGTCACTGCTACTCTACCTGTTAAATGAAACCTGAGAAGCACAGACCACTGATCCTGAGGCCAGCTAAGTTGGGTAGCTAGAGCCTCAAATGAAGTAAAAAAGACATCTACTTCTGCCTCAACAAAAGATGGCATTAACTTAATTGCATGTGAATGGTTAAAACATACCGAAAGTTTAGCTTCAGCTTGTTGGCGCCAAGTGTGGTGTGTAGTTTCCGTCGAGTTCGAAAAGTCGAGTTCTTTTCTACAGTGGTCTAGAGCACTATCGGCTTGCTTCTTACTGTGTTCACGTTGTATCTCCAGATCGCGTTCGTTTAATTCGAGCTGTTCCCTCTCACGCTCACGTTGGAATTTAACCTGTTCACGTTGTAGGGCAGCTTGTTCTTTTCTGGAGCTGAAGAAGTTCTCTCTGAAGAGCAGCTTCTTCCTTCAAACGTTCGCGTTCAGCGTTAGTGAGTTCTAGCTTCAATTTCATGGCTGCCAAGACGTTCATGTCTGCAATTAAGTAATGTTCATGAGATTCAGGAGTAATAGCATCATTGTCTAATAAGGGGTCCAGGATGAGGTTGTGCAAATCAGTTTTAGTGGCTCCATGTGGTGCTGTAAGGTTGTACTCATTTACTAGAGTCAGCATCTCCGCCTTGGTGGCACGAACTAGTGTGCCCACTTCATCATTTGGATTCTGTCTGAATGTGGAAAGACGAAACATGGTGAACGATAGCAAATATATGCAAAAGAGTACTCAGGTGGATGTACGGTGGATGTACTCAGGTGGATATTAAATGTCAGAGTGACAGGATGACGTGGCAACGGTAAACTATCCTGTTTAACTTAATAATCAAGGTTACAATCAAGATAAAAAATTAAACTAAGCGTTTCAAGAAAGTAGGGAATCTTGTACCCGGTACTCTATATGACGAGGATAAGGGCAAGAGGGATCCTACTTGAATGTGGAGACAATTGTCTCGAAGGTAGTCCAAAAAATGTAGGGATTTCTTACCTTGTCTCTAATGACGAGAGCAAAGGTAAGAGGTTTCCTACTAAAACTAGATAGTACTTACAGAATTAACACTCTTTGTCCTCTGGAAAAGAAAGTTAACTCCCAACTTGTGTAAGTACCATATCTCTGACCGACGTGTAGGGGTGCGAAGTGTCAATTAATGATGAGAACTGCTTGTAGGGGGTCCCAACCTTACAGCATAGTCCATGTGAG
>NC_091181.1:42516041-42521041 GCF_040958095.1 Procambarus clarkii | reverse complement strand
CGATTACTAAGTTTTACCTTCAGGTGTTCTTTTACCAGCACAGCCACTTCTCCCCCCCCCCAGCACAGCCACTTCTCCCCCCCCCAGCACAGCCACTTCCCCCCCCCCCCCAGCACAGCCACAGCCACTTTTCTAGTTTTCCTGTCTCGTCTCTAAACTGAGTAGCCCCTTGAGAATACGATCACATTTAAAATATTTTCTTCAAGTTTCGTCTCTGTTAGTGCGACAATATATGGTACCTTAAGCTGAATTATATCTCTTGGCTCCAGTATTTTATATCTCATTCCATCTATGTTGGTATATACAATGTTGAGGAACATGTTCCCTTTCCCTTAGTCCTTTACTCTAATGATTGTGTTGCTTTGTTTTTATGTACCATTTCTCTAGTTTTCTAGTCTCTAACTCTTTGTAGCAAAAATATTTTGTTTCTTCTTCATTTCTATTCGCATTTAGACGTTTCGCTTCCCCAAGGTTTGTTTTCAGCTTCTTTCTGTCTTCCTTTGAGAGGTCTTGTCTTCTTGACCAAAGTTTGCCAACTTCATCCTTCTGCAATTCCCAACCATTCTTAGCACTTCCCTCATTTGTGTCACCGTTAAATGTCCCTCTTAAGGAGTGGTTATTGTCTTCTCATATTTTCCTATTCTCCTAAAATCACTGCTATTTTCCTTTGAATTGGGGCCTTCTCCTAAACCTACTATTTTCTCTATGATTTTCATCTCATATGCTGTTCTGTCCGCCTTAGATGATATTTCCTTTTCTAAACACCCGAAATTTATTATAAACTCACTACTTCTATCTGTAGTGTTTTGTACTAATTCACTATTGTAACTACTTCTTTCGTAATTGCTTGCCTAACTTTTGCTTCTTGTATGACATTTCTGGTTTTGACTTCCAAACACACTTCCTTGGTCATCTTTTTGCCTTTTACAACTTGTGCATACGTCTCTAATTTCCTCTTTGTACTTTTGTAGTTCTTTTTAACCACCTCTATATGAGTTGTCCATGAAGTTTCTCTTCGCATATCCTTGCCTAACTCTCTGTTGGCCTTCAGGGTTCCTTTGAGTGTTCGTCATATGAGTCTATTTTCGTGTTAAGTTCATCAAACTTACCACTCTTCACTTTCCATTCCTCATTGTCTTTCATCAATTTTTTTTATTTGTACCTCCTTAATCTTTACCCTGTCCGTTAAGGCAGTAATTTTCTTACCTTGCTGAAGAATACTTCCTTTTAATGTGTGTGTGTGTGTGTGTGTGTGTGTGTGTGTGTGTGTGTGTGTGTGTGTGTGTGTGTGTGTGTGTGTGTGGGTGTGTGTGTACTCACCTCGATGTGCTTGCAGGGTCGAGTGTCGGTCCTTATGCTTTCCATTCGACCGTGAGAAGTTCAATGCAGTCACTCTTTTTCACTGGTTTTTATTATCACATTTACACTAAAAGCCGCATATAAAACTGTTTTCAAGCACTTCCTCCTCAATGCCGTTATTCCCTTTATTTACGACTCGTAGTCTAACAAATTTCCTTCAGGCATTTCTCTGACTCTTCTGTGTCTCCAGTTTCCATTACTTTGGAATGTTATATTCCAAAATATTGTTCTTTACTTTGAACAGTACTTCGCTATCTGCTTGAGCAATTCCTCTTAGAATCTTATACGTTGTTATCATGTTTTCCCTAATCTTTCTTTCCCTCCTATATAATGAAGCTCAATAGTCTCAATCTCTTGCCAAGACTCAGTCCCTTTAACCGAAGAATGATCCTTTGCAAAATTCCTTCCAAACATTATATGTGTGTGTTTCCTCAGGTAGGGATTCCACGCTCGGGCAGCGCACTCAAGAATGGGTCTCAAATAGATTACATCCAGAATTCAAAATGCTACTTTATCCAAGTTTATATTTTCATTTGTTTTTTCACAGTTCTTTCTCATTTTCAGAAGTGGGAATTTGGCTTCCATTATTTGTATACTGTATTTGAGGATTTCTCACTTCTATTCCTATCCTCATAACCTTACATTTGTCTAGGATAAAGTCTGATAAGAAATGGCCGTTTTTGAGGCAATTTCTCGAGATTGTTTAGTTAATGTTGCAATGTATTGCTGTCCTCCGCAGATCCTTCCTATTAGTTTAGCATTGTTAACAAACACTGATAAGAATAAGCGTTCTTTGTCGGTTAGGTCGATCCAAATCATAAATATGTGTGTGTGTGTGTATATATATATATGTCGTACCTAGTAGCCAGAACGCACTTCCCGGCCTACTATGCAAGGCCCGATTTGCCTAATAAGCCAAGTTTTCATTAATTAATTGTTTTTCGACTACCTAACCTACCTAACCTAACCTAACTTTTTCGGCTACCTAACCTAACCTATAAAGATAGGTTAGGTTAGGTTAGGTAGGGTTGGTTAGGTTCGGTCATATATCTACGTTAATTTTATCTCCAATAAAAAAAATTGACCTCATACATAATGAAATGGGTAGCTTTATCATTTCATAAGAAAAAAATTAGAGTAAATATATTAATTCAGGAAAACTTGGATTATTAGGCAAATCGGGCCTTGCATAGTAGGTTGAGAAGTGCGTTCTGGCTATTAGGTATGATATATATATATATATATATATATATATATATATATATATATATATATATATATATATATATATATATATATATATATATATATTAGTATATTTTGGTAGCAGTCTTTCCTGAAACAAGGATTATCAAGAAACTAACAACATTATATGGAGGACCTATGGCAATTCCACGACCAAGAGATGGCTTCCTGAACCTTGCAGGAATTAACCTCACTGAGGACCAAGTCACTCTCCTAAATCTGGGCATAAACTGTCATGTTATGTCCAGACCGAGTGAAATGGCCCGGAAAGTGGAGTTGGAAATTCTGTTGGACGACATATTCGACCTCGAGACACAAAAGAAGGTCACTACCAAAGATACCTTACAAGCAGAACTTATTGCAGAAGGAGGAAAGAATCGAGGCAACTACAGAAGCACCATACTGTCCCCCGAGCTTAGAGCGGCAGCTAAAAGCCTTCGTGAGAACAAGGAGATAGTTGTCAGGAGAGGTGACAAGTCGCCAATATATGTCATTCTTAAAAAAGACGAATATCTGGCGAAAATGAACATCATACTCTCTGACCAAACTAAGTTCCAAAGGGTAACGAAGGACACTACAGCCGAATTAAAAGCAAAGGTCAACAAACTGATCGAAACTGTGAACGCCAAGAAATCCGGACTCCACCTGCCAAAGATCATTGGGGAATATAAACCTGGATATGCGTATGGAAATGTCAAGACGCACAAGCCTGGAAACCCACTTCGGCCAATCATTAGCCAGATACCCACACCCACGTACAGATTGGCGAAGCGACTCAACGGCCTGCTGACTCCTTATGTTCCTTGCGCCTTCAGCCTGAAGTCTCCAAAGGAATTTGTGGACTTACTGCGGGGCGCACGGGCCACAGGGATAAGAGCCTCGTTGGACGTAGAATCGCTGTTTACCAATGTACCTGTGGACGAGACAATCGGAATGATAGCCGACAGAGTGTATCGTGATCCAGCCTGTACTCCTCTTGACATGCCAGAAAGTATTCTGAGGAAACTACTCCAAGCTTGTACTAAAGAGGCACCCTTCTTGAGCCCGGATGGGCACATGTATAAGCAAGTAGATGGGGTCGCTATGGGTTCTCCCCTAGGTGTCCTGTTTGCAAACTTCTACATGGGTACCATCGAGCAAAAAGTCTTAGTCGACATGAACTTGAAACCGGCCATATACTGCAGGTATGTTGACGACATTTTTACACAGGTACCTGATGTTAGACATCTGCAGGAGCTGAAGGAGGCATTTGAGCAGAGTTCCGTGCTGCGTTTCACTTACGAGACGGAAAAGGATGGGAAGCTGCCTTTTCTAGATGTAACAGTCATGGAAAAGGGCGGAGGTTTCCACACTGCAGTCTACACAAAGGAAACAAACATAGGAATGTGCCTAAATGCCAACAGCGACTGCCCTGACAGGTACAAGAGGAGTGTTGTTAACGCATACGTCGACCGTGCTCTCAGCCACAGCTCAGAATGGAAGCAAGTCGACGAAGAACTCTGTAGGGTAAGGCAGGTTCTAGTCAATAACGGCTTCTCCAATGGTTTCATCGAAGACATCATAAGAAGGAAAGTGAAAAGCCATGCAACCTCCGAAGAGACAACTAACACAACACCTATACCCCCTATTAGACTATTTTACAGGAACTTCTTTTCCACAGCTCATAAAACAGAGGAAAGGGTCCTGAAAGATATTGTTAATAGAAACGTTATCCCTACAGACAAAAATCAGAGGATACAACTGACGATTTACTATAAAACCAGAAAAACGGCCAGCCTACTCATGAGAAACTCTCCAGACACGAAACAGAACGCTTTAAAAGAGACTAACGTCGTCTATGCCTTCAAATGCCCACTTGGGGACTGTAAGCTCCAAAAAACCCAGTATATAGGCAAGACAACAACATCTCTTTCTAGGCGTTTAACGATGCATAAACAACAGGGCTCCATTAAGGAACATATAATCTCTTCCCATAACCAAACCATCGCCAGAGAAATCCTAGTAAACAACACAGAAATCATCGATAGATACAGCGATAGCAGGCGGCTCGACGTTTGCGAGGCACTACACATCAAGAAGTCAACACCAGCAATCAACAGCCAATTATTGCACAACTATATTCTACCCACCTCAAGACTCCGCTCCAATATAGAAGCATCAAGAAATATGGACCAATAGGCTTTCTACAAACACTTCTATTCAATATCCATTGTTTCGTGTTCTGTCTTGTGTTGATACTTTTAATACCCTATTAATATCCTCTAATGCCACATCATCCTTCCCACCTTACTCAAATGTAATGCCACATCACCCTTCCCACCTCACTCAAATGTAGATATAAAACCAGGGAAACGCAAGTTCTAATCAGTTGTGTATTTGTGAAGTCTTTGAAAATG